>NC_048224.1:3203715-3419498 GCF_002007445.2 Ailuropoda melanoleuca
GGGGATGTACTGTATGGTGATTAACATAATATAATAAAATAAAATTAATTATAAAAAAAAAACAACAACAACAACAAAAAAAAAAGATATAAAGTTGGCACCTAGCACCTAGTGAGGAAGATGAAGTCACAGTTAACTAACAAAAAACGAGAGGCAATGGGGCGCCTGNAATAAATATGTAAACTAGGGTGGAGTAACAGGTAGAAAGCATCCAGAGGGGATGTGGCTTCTCAATGCAATATGTACTTTGTCGGCTCTCCCTTGCTCCTTCTTCTCATTTGCTAACGCATCAGGAGACTTCAGATAATATATTTGAGAGCCTTGGAATTAGGAAGTCTCTTATGTTAATAGTTTTCCAGCAAATGGCTGATTTAGATGCCAGCAAAATCTGGTTCTATAAATACTGTGAAAATATATGGGTAACTGGAATAGAGGCTGATGTGAACTAAGTATTTTCTTTTCGTGAGGATTTGTGGCATGTCAGATATTAATCTTGTGTTGAAATTTAAGTTCTTGCTTCTGCTCATGCAGCTCTGGACTTAAACCAAATAAAATTCTCTTCAGTTTACTCTTTTTTTCCCCCTAAATGTCTGTGGATTTCCACTGACCTTGTGTTACACAAGGAAGGAACTTGCCTGCTCTCATTAGGTCTGAAATGAGGCAAGTCTCTCATGACTATGGACTCTGAGAAACAAACTGAGGGGTTCAGAGGGGGTGGGGTGGGGGATTGGGGTAGGCTGGTGATGGGTAGTAAGGAGGGCACATATTGCATGGTGCACTGGGTGTTATATGCAACTAATGAATCATCGAACTTTACATTAAAAACCAGGGATGTACTGTATGGTGACTAACATGATATAATAAAAAATATTATTATAATTTAAATAATGCAATGAGGCAAGATTTAGGGCTTGGTGAATACTTCAAATGGCTTTAGGTCCTATGCCTGGGAAATCAGGTCCCCTTGCAGCTTCCAGAAGACCTAAAATATGGCCAATAATCTTAAAAGACAGCAGAAGAATCAGAGAACAGTGATAAGTAGCAAATGAATGAGGGAAAGAAACAAAGTGATTAAATACAGTTCTTTTGGCCAAAGGTATCGCAATACCACTATTAAATCAGAGAATGTGCCCCTCAATAGTCCTTAAAATAAAAAACCATCACACAGTTAAGAGGGCAATAGCGCAGAGTATTTTAGGATGACCCTGTGTCAAGCGATTGGAATATATGTGAGATTATAAAGATATCATAAATATATATATTGATTGGACTTGAGTTTTATGTCTTCCTCATTTTTTTTTCATAACATCTTTACCACAACTGTTGCTCTGTTCTGTATTTGCTGTTACATGTCTATTCTGTGATTCTCTGGAATTGTTCACTTTCTTAACAGATAAACTACTGCTAAGCTTTCTTCTTCCTTCTTTCAGTAAATGGACTATGCAAAGAAGTATGAGATTTTCTGTAAGGATTTATGTCTGCCATTTTATAAATAAGGAATTAAAACATGTTTCTGACCACATCTACTGGAAGATCTATTGTCCAAAGAGCTTTCTGAAAGAGTATATGCTCATTTTCTTTTCATTGTTGTTCAAAGCATTTATAATATTTAAAAAGACATTAAATAAGCATTTTTTCTCCATATTATTCTGAACTGGTTATATTCAGTCTGTTGTCTATTTGTAAATAAAGATACCCCAAATTATTTATATTATGTGCTTATTATTTTTCCAGATATTAAAATGGTTTTATTTCAAATAGCATGCATTATTTTTGGTGATTGGAAATATAATTGTTTCAGAAAATGAAATCATAGGAGTATATACAAATGTTTGTATGTGTATCTATATAATACTTTAACAAATATTCCTAGAAACACTTTAGCTTCAGTTGGTCCAGGAAGAATTTGGAAAGACAGCTTCTAAGGAGCTCAGAATTAAAATAAATAGCAACTTTTTGCCTTCACAGAGACCCTTTCTAGCTGTAACCTTGAGTGTGCACTTGCTAACCATGCCGTCATCACAAAGGAACTGATTGGCTCCCATGCTACACAAACAGATTTGGCCACAAGCTTATTAGCTACTCTATATGTCAGGAATCACTGCGAAGACCTAGCAAGACCAGTAGAAATAAAAAGTACATACAGAGAAGGGCCTGAGCCTGAATCAGATTCAGACTTTGTGATTAATCCAACACCTTCATAGTCTGAGTACCAATCATTAACATCATTAAGCTGCTTGTTTCTTAATTGCATTCTTGTGTAGGAGACTCAAGGCAAAAACGAACCAGCTCTGAGAAGTCCACAATCAAAGTTGATTACATCCAACCTTACTGTTGCACCTCTATTAACCTACAAGCTGTGTGGGCAGGACTTACAAAAAGCACTTTGGGAGAAAAACCAGCTCCTTCAGATTTTGCTACACTTGCATTTATTATGAATTTTCTGGAAATTACAAGGTAGATTTGCTAATGACCCCTGTCATAGACAGTCATTATCTCAAACTGTGAATACTGGTTGTCATTTTCAGAGTCAACAGATGTTGACCTGAGAGTGGCAAATTTTCCTTCATGGTATGAACTTAATCAACATTATATCCTTCCGTTTTCTATAAAATGCACTATCCAATTAGAAAGTAAGCTTTTTAAAAAGAAAGGTCCAGGGTTAAAATCTCATTTAAGCTGCATTAAGCTAAATGTGGCTTTGGGCTATTTGTATTAGCTGGAGCTATTTTTGATTTCTCTAAAGGAGAGGAAAGGACACTAGGGGACTACAAAGAAATGGATTTAATGGTATGCATGACTTCACATTCAATTTCTCTAAAAGTGGCCCCTCATAAGAGGGTGTGAAGATTTTTGACAATATCTCCCTTTTCATCTCTGCTCTGATCTTCACAGAAACACTGTTTGCAAATATGTAGCTGAATCGGCAAAGGCATAGCTAACCAACAGCTCTGCAGTATAGATGGGATGCAGCAATTATTACCTCCCAAAAAGAAATTGAATTTGAAATCCTCTAAACCTAGTCAGTATTCCCATGAAAATGTGCTGTAAATTTGCAAGCCCAGTCAGCTTTTTGTGGAATTATATACCTTCTTTCTAACTTGCTTCTAAGCTCATTTTCTTCAGATGATTTTCCCAATCAGATTCCATTTGATGCTGATAATGGCTTTAATGGCATCTGACTCTCTTTGATTTTCATGTATCCATTCATTCATTTATTCAGCAAGTATACTGAGTGCCTACCATGTAGAGGCAGTGTGGTAGGCTCTGGTGAAAGAGTGAAAGAATTATAGATCCTTAATTCCACAGCTCTTACAGACTAGGGGAGATACAGATCAAATTCCGTTTCGAACATAACATAATCGTAACTTTTTAAAAATGGTTTTTCATTTTTCATTTTCCAGATAGTCTCTAAGTAAGGATGCTTTAGTGATTAGGTTACAATACATTACATGAACTAAAAATTCTGTGTCTTTTCTTTTAGGAGTCAAGTTTCATAACAAAAATAATTATGTTTTCAAACTTAATATTTATGGTAGGTATACAGTGTTTAGGTTTTAAATTGTCCTTTAATGGAAGTGATTCTAAAAATCTGACAGTTTGATATTTTTCATTTTAGGTATTAGACAGCTGAAGAAGACTATTTCCTGTGGACTGACAGTTCTATGATAGAGGGGGGAAAAAGATGATTGGCAAAGCCGTAAGAGAGAAGAGGTAAAAACTGGGCAGACCTTTCCCTCAGTGTAACAAGGAACAAATAAAAGGAAAAAAAAAAAATCTGAATCTGTGAAATGTTTTAGCTTGAAATTAAGCAAGATTAGGCATATACAATCTCACTTTCTAAGAGGATGCTTTGGAAAATTTATATGAAACTCTTTTTCCTGAAAATGATTACTTGAAGGAGTAATTATTAATTTAACAAGGTGAAATTTGTGTCTGAGCTGGTAGGAATGTGAGTGCAAATTTGTTTATATCTCTGAAGTAGGTAAATTGGAAAATTATCTTAAAGTAAAATGGATATGGGGAAAGTGTTTTAAAAATTAACAATTTGAATGTGTAAGATATGAAATAAGTATAATGAAATGAAGTTCACATACAGTACAAAAATCTAGCCAAGATATTAAAATTAATATAAAAAGGTAAATGTTATTTAGCAATTAAAGGTTCTATTTTTAGTATGTATATTCTCTGTAAATAATGGTAAATTACTACTTGATTAAGGATAGCTTTACAATTTTTAATAATAGATCTAATATTATATAGGACTAGGAAAAGATTCCTGATTGTGTTATGTGAGGAAGTAGATTTGATAAGCTACTATTTATTAATGCCTATCACTTGGTTACAGGAAAATTCAAATTAAGGCAAAGCACTAAACTAAAATACATAAATCATTGTTAGAAATTACCTTAAAGTCTACTGAAATGAAGTAACCAGAAAGAATTACACTACAGAATAGAGATGACATTCTGATACCTAAGTATTACTGTTAGCCCTGAGGTTCTCAACTTATTTTTTTATAAAGAGGTCATTTCCAGGAAAAAAATAGAGCCAGTTATGGCATATTTAAATGCATTTTATTCTCTTTCATGGAAAGGAAAAATCATTTGAGGGCCACACTGTGGGTGAAATGGTTACAGCTAAATTTTGGTGGGAATGCAAATGCTGATAGCATTTTTTCATATAATGCTCATGGTTGAAAAAACCCAGTCATCTTTCTTTTCAATTCATCCTCCACATATCACCAGAGATATCTCTTACAAATACCCATTTGATCATGTCATGCTGCTGTTCACTAATATTTAGTGGTCCCTTCTCATTATATTTAAGGCCACATACAATTGCATCCTACAGTAATATTCTTTTCAGGCCCTGTATCTTGTCCTTTCCTAGAATTCCTCAATTTCATACCTGATCACTTTCTTTCCATATTTTTTTTTCTAAAATACATCTTATTTCTTTTCTGCTGGATTCAGTCTTAGTGTAGATCTTTTAAAGATGAGCTTAAGTGTAAATTATTTTCATGTAAGCATGGAAGATTTTATTTATCCCATGGTATTTGTTTATATAATAACTACTATGTCAACTATCTGGTTAAAAATTATTTATTGAGTGCCTACCATGTGTGAGACACTCTTCTAGAAACAGGCATAGAGGATTGGACAACAATCAAAACTGCTTATTATCCTGGATTTCCTTCATGTATATTGGATACTTACACATTTACCATAATGCATAAATCCCTTTTGAAAGAGCCAATATTAGTCATTCTTGAGTCCAACCATAGAGAGTTTAGCAGAGAACATAGTACATGCTCTTTTTTTTTTTTGATTGAGTAGAATTAAACATCTATTACTGAGTCGCCTGGAAAACTGTTGCCCTTTTATAACATGGACAGATGAAAGGAGGGCAAATCTATGGTTGGAAAGTAAAAACTATGTTAGATACTTCTATTGTATTTCTATAGTTTTTCTTCAGAAACTTCCTTCATCATGCATTTTATAGAAATAGCACCAAATTCTTCCTTCAGCATAAATTTAAATCTATAAGCACATAAAACATAAATAAGTAAATATTAAATGTTAGAAAATATATTTTTGGTTATTCCATATACTTTTTAAAAGGCAAGTCTATTTAAAAATATCAGCCAACTACAAACAGCAGCACAGTGTGATCTCTGCAGTTCAGGGGTGATATAGCTCAAGGATGACATGTGTTTGAAAGCAAGGCTGGGGTCCCTCTTGGTACTTCATTGTCAGCACTGTCAGAGAAACATCAACTATTGTGTCTTATATAACTTCAATTCTGAAAGATGTATCTGTCTCAGATGGATACAAAAGGGCATTATTATCTGTTCTTGAAATTCACTTACCCGCAGGAACAATTTTTAGCTAACTTCCAATGAGTCAATATGTGCTCACAGATTGTCAATAGTATCTCCATTATTTTTTTTTAAATTTGTGATAACTTTCAAATCTATGCATTAAGACTTCCTTGATAGGATAAAAACATTTTATTATCAGGTGTAATTTACTGCTTTTTAGAAGGAATACAATAAACCAGCCATAAATTTCCATGATGAATTCACTTTTGAAGGAAAATAATAGGATGTTAAATATAAGAAAACCTTTCTTACTGGATGTACAAAGTGGTGAGCAATAGAAAGTATATTCTTGGTAAACCTTTTTGATCAAATGTTTAAGAAGTTTATAAATTAACATGAGGAAGCTCTAGTTTACTAAATGCTATTCAAGTTCCCAGGTTACTACTATTTTCTTGGAAGTTTTGGGCTGTAGGGAAGAATAATCATTGGTAAATCACTTTTTTTTTCTTTTCTTTTCTTCCCATTACTATGCCTGTAGCCACATTAGAAGTGGTTATTAAACATATTTGGGGTTTTTTTTTTCTTTTTTTTTGTCATCCAAATGAGGAATCACAAGGCCACAACAGCAATTATGGGTCAACACCTCAAAAAGGCATTATAAATACCTTTGAGAATCATAATAAGTCTTGACATTGTAGACAGCTGTAATGGACTTGGACTTAGGCATCCTTATATAAGAACTGCACCCCTTGTACTTGAAGAACAAAGTCCCAGATCAGATGACCTCAAACAAATGGACTCAACTTTATTTTGGTAATGGTTATAGATGTTAATTTTTTAAAGGTTATGAAAGAAGTACTACACCAATTAGAGATTTCTAGAGCACTGTAATTTGGGGGTGGGGTGGGGCTTGGCTTTCTTTGCTCAAAAAATTTTTAAGTGGTTCAATAGGTAAAAATCATAGATGCAGGGGCACCTAGTTGGCTCAGTCATTAAGCATCTGCCTTCAGCTCAGGTCATGATCCCAGTGTCCTGAATTTGAGCCCCACATTAGGCTCCCTGCTCAACGGAAAGCCTGCTTCTCCCTCTCCCACTCTCCCTGCTTGTGTTCCCTCTATCACTGTCTCTCTCCCTGTCAAATAAATAAATAAAATCTTAAAGAAAAATCATAGATGCAGAGCCTTGTAGAGAAAGGTAGTGGTGTTGACACATAGACAGGGGGGATCTAGAGCCTAAAGCTTAGGTACTCAGCGGTACCTATATGTAACTACACTAGATTCCTTAAGAGACCTTTTATTTTTAAGATTTTATCTACTTATTTCAGGGAAAGAGAGCAAATTCACAAGAGAAAGGGACAAGCAGAAGGAGAGGGAGAAATAGGCTCCTTGCTGAGCAGAGAGCCTCAGGCATGTCTTGATCCCGGGACCCTGAGATCAGGACCTGAGCCAAACGCAGGTGCTTAACCAACTGAGCCGCCCAGGTACCTTCCTAAGAAAGCTTTTAAAAGAGCTCTTAAGGGCTCTTAAGATCTCAACAAGCACAAATTTTTAAATCTTTGACTTTTTTCCCCCATTGAATACATTTGACAGGTGAAGGAACTAAGGTCCAGTGAGAATAAACAACTTGTCTGATGTCAATATTTAATTATTTATTACATATTATAGTTTTATGTACTCTTTTCTGTCTTATTAATTAAATTATATTTTTAAAAAAACTAATCTTTGTAGCTCATTAAATCCCCAGAGTGTCTAGCACAGGGCCTTTTGTGGTAAGTATTCATTGGCAACTGATTTTGTGTTATGTCCTAATTCACATCACCAACATGTTTTTACATTTTCATGTACTGAACTTCATCAAGGCCTGTGTTCCCTCCTGAACTGATGTGTAATTAGCTTTGGGAATAGAACTATAGATTTTTTTAAACTACTAAACTGATTGTTTTTTCTCTGTTGTGGAATAAGCTGCCTAATATGCTTCTGTATGTATGTAAAACCTGCATAGAAGTATATTCCATTTACAGTTCACATAGCAGATGCTATTCTATGCACTGGGCTACAGCAATAAACAAAACTATCGAAACAAAATATTTTCCAAAGGTACTTACATTCTGATGGAAGGAGTCACACAAATATTAAAGTGTGCCTGATATTGATAAAATTGGAGAAGGGAATGAATTTGGGGTTGTAGGTATTTACAAATCTCAAAAGGGTGGTTGGGAAAGCCACACTAGATGGTCACATTTTTGTAAATTTTTGGAAGAGATGAAGGAGCCTGCCATGCAGGTATTTAAGGGAAGAGCATTCATGGCAGAAGGAGAAGCTCCAGGTTGGGAAACCACCTGGAGTGGCAGGAGCACAATGTGGGGTATGGTTGGAATGGAGAGAACAGGTAAACTCACTGAGGTGTAGGAGGAAGAATGGGAGGTAGAGATTAAAGAAGGAAGAGTGGTGGAGGAAATGTTCTCATTGAATAAGTCCCCACAGGCTACCGTAAAGTTTGTGGTTTTATCCTCAGTGAGGTGTGCAGCCGAGGGTTTTGAGATGAGAAGTGATGTGACCTGACTTCAGTTTCAAAGGTTCAGTCTATGTTGTGAGCAATATCCAGTGTGGTTGGTACAAAGGCAGAAGCAGAGAGAGTAGGTAAAAGACACTTTCCATAGTCCAGATGAGCCACAATAATCATGATGGCTTAGACCAGAGTGGTAGCAGTGGAGAAAGTAAGAAGAGGTTAAGTTCTAAATTTGATTGTATAGCTCACAGGATTCACTGATGGATTGGATATGAGTGTGTAAGAGAGAGAGAGGAACCAAGGATGACTCCTATCTAGCCTCATAAACTTTAAGGATGCCATTGCCATATACTGAATTGGAGAACACTGTACAATATATGCTAAAGCCAGACAAAGGCTATACTCAACTCAAGATTGCATGTCTCTATTACACAACTGAAGACATTGACTGAGTCTCAGGTCCAACAGTACAATTTAAAAACATGGCATTTTAGATGTGTAAATCCAAATACACTATCATTCATATACAGTTGCTATTAACCTTAACAAAGACTGAAGTTTTTTTTTTTATACAAGCAAAGAAATAACTGCTTCATAACATTATGAAAATGTGAATAGTTGTCTAATTCATGAATTTCTTAATCGTACTCCTCAGGTGAGAGTGTTTGCTTACTTTCTATCTTTAGTTGAGGAAACTGCAAAATTACATTTATTAAAGTGTAGCATGGCCAATACAACCAAATGGACAACTCACTGGGTTAAAAGATGTTATAATCTAAAGCTCTTCCCAGATGTCTATGTTTCTCAAAACAAAGATTAAACACTATTAAATGGGCTTAAATAGGCAGTCTAGGAAAGAAATAGTCAAGGTTTTACTCCTTCCTTTTGTCATGGTGACCCATAATTTAACCCAGTCTCTCTGTGGATTTCTCAAACATACATTTGCACAACCAAAGGCCTCATTCCCAAACCTATATAACCCTTAAAATGTCTCAATTCTAGAGACATATAATACAGGATTCTTAAGGTAATGAATACAACAAAATGTACTCATTCATTATAATCATGGTAATTAAACATAGTTATAATAATAAAATAATTATTTAGATATAAATATAGCATATATCTGTGAAGATATTAAGTATAATCTGATGTCTTTAACATAATATTCTGAATAAGGTTCTGCATTTGAAATTATCAATATCCTGAGGATATACTAATTCCTGGGTATAAGCCTACTGCATGAGAATTCAAATAAATACTTTACTTTC
Organism: Ailuropoda melanoleuca; assembly: GCF_002007445.2. Taxonomy (NCBI): domain Eukaryota; kingdom Metazoa; phylum Chordata; class Mammalia; order Carnivora; family Ursidae; genus Ailuropoda; species Ailuropoda melanoleuca. Next base: position 3,213,319 of record NC_048224.1, read on the forward strand.
ATCCTAACCATCAAATTATTCATGGCATTAATTTCTGTAGGATAATTAGTACACAAAAAATTATCAAATAAAAAATTGGATTTCCTTGGCTGTACAAATGACTTATGGTTTAAATCTCAAGTTTTGGGATTTTCTAAAACAAGGATTCTTTTTGGTGAGGATTTATGGGATGTTTTATTTTCTCTTTGAAAGGTTGGTTTCAAAAGCTGTCTAAATAAACAGCACTGATCTATCTATTCTTGATTTATTGAGAGTAGGTCACCTGTGGACAGCAAATGATTTTCATTTCCTAGAGGTAGACTTCATTGAAAAGAAAGCAAAAGCAAGAAAAAGTTTAATTTAAAATGCCAAGTGAAATTTCTGGAATTCAGCATTTAAGAATTTGTGCTGTACAGAGCATGGGAAAGCACTAACTTCTAAACTGAAACAAATAGCCTGGTTCTGGTTTAATAAAAAAAAAAAAAACAATGAAAAAAATCCATAAAATAAGTATGTTTTATCCCTGATCATACCAGCTATATTTCTCATCTGGTAATGATTTTAAGACATAAAAATATATTATTTAAAATAATGAAATTATTAAGGATATGGAAAGATTTATTTTATGTGAGTTAAAAATAAGTTATAAAATGGACATTTGTTATTAAACAAGGTCTGCTTTTAGTAAATATACATATAATAAAAATGAATAGAGCTAAACATATAAAAGGTAGCACAAAGGTCAACAGATCATGGGGTAGAGAGATATTTATTTCTTTTTTTTTTTACTTTTGAGTATTTCTTGAATTTATCTCTTGACTATGTATTACTAATGATGGGAAAATTGTTATTATTATCTTAATGAATACTAGATCCTAAATTTGTTCAAAAGTTGATTTAATAAATGTCACAATAATTCTTTCCCAAGTTCCCTAGAAATATGATCAATAAACTGTAAGTTAAAAAATTTTACCAAATAAAATAAAGCTAAGGATTGCAAAATACATTCATCAATATAAATTTTATGAGACGATCTTTTTGAAGGAATAAACATCTTTATGCTACAGAAAATGATTTTTAGGGCTTGTAGATGAATAGAAAAGTTGGTATAACCAATATTATCATGGTATTATTTTTAGTTGTATATCTTTATGTAAAATATATTATTTGGATAAAAATTTTTTTTCAAGTTCCAAAGGGGAAAATCAGAAAGAGTTTATATACATCCTAGGGGAGAAAAAGTTAACTAGAAGGAAAACAAGTTCTAGCACAGGCAAAAAAAATTTCAGAGACACTAGATTTTAGAATCTCATAGCAAAAGAGGAAAAAGTTAGAAACATATTTTTAATGATAGAAAGATTCTTAAGGGACGAGAGATGATGAAAATTACACAAAGTAAGCCAGACACCAAGGATAAATGATGTATGAATCCACTTATAGTAGGTAACTAGAATAGTCAAATTCATTGAATAGAAAGTAAAATGTCAGTTAGTGGGTGCTGGGAGATGGGATTATGTGAATGGAATCAAGTTTGAAATAATGAAAAAGTTCTGGAGATGCATAGCGATCCAGTTGCACAACGATGTCAATGCATTCAATGCCACTGAATTGGATAAAATACTAGATTTTATGTATATTGTGCCACAATACAAATAAAATAAAATGTCTTTGAGGATTGAGAAGAGATTCTCCTTGTAAAGGAAGTGACATTAAATAATTTTCATAATGTAATACACAAGGAAGAAAAATTGTTCAGAGAAGATGATATTATTATATCTTAACATTTTATTATACTGAGATTCCTCCTGATTATATTACATATTTCATTGTTGAAAACCTTTAAATAATCTCTATTCAGCGCACAGACTTGAAAAAAGTCTTCACGCAGTTCTTTTTTCTACTATAACTATATGCATAAGATATATAAGATTGCATTCTTCCCGGCAATCAAATGGTTGCACACCACAGTTGCAGGAGCATTCTCTGAGGTTTGAGCTGCCTCAGTTTCATCCAGCTGCAAAATTTTACCCCAGATATAGACAACTTCATTTGTGACTACTAAAAATCAGACTTTCCTCCACTAATCAAATTATTTTTAATTACAACATGTATGCAATTATTTCATGATATGTATTGACTTAAACAGTGTTTAGGAGTATGAATTAAATTTCACCTATTAGCTCAAAACCATCAGCTCAGCTTAAAAGAAATTTGACGGTAGGTATGTAACTACTGATAGCCTACTGATTTGGGCATTTAATAAGGAAAACATTTCCTAAACACTAAAGAGCTTTAAAATATGAAAAAGTCTATGTCTTAGAACTGAATCTAGTCTTAAAAGGGAGAAAAATTAATAGAGTCATGTTCAAAAGCCCTTAATAGTCTTGTAAGACTGAAATAGAGCCCTTTGGGTCTCTCATAATGAAGTAGTATAACATTTTGCTCACAGATTTGGGATGAAAAGAAAAAGGCAGGTTCCAATGAAACATCACATAATACGTAGCATATAATGTTCAGAATATATATTCTTTAGTATTCAGTAATGATCTCAGCAACTCATCTCAATAGATACTAAAAAAAAAATTTTTTTAATGGTAAGGAGACCTAATTTCAGATGCACACACTAGGAAGAACTTCATGTGAAAAAAATTTTTTTTTCTAAATCTCAAGCTAAAGGAAGAATTTGGAACGAAAATTGCACTATGTCAACATGGTTCTTTAAATTCAAAAAGAGAGAAAATATAAACATACAGAAATCTGACCCAGTTATGTATTTTAATTGAGCAACCTAATCAAACATACATACAGCAACACGTTCATATATACATCTATATGAACTCGATGTTTGTGTACATTCATTCTAGATGGTGGAAGTGCTATATGAGTAATAAAGTGGTAATCCTCCCTGGACAAAAAATGCTTCCCTCACTAGGTTTTGTTGGTATCAGAAATGCCACAAATAAGATGGTTTTTCTATGATTCTCAACAAATTATTTTCATCAAACAAGCACCTTATATTAAAATTTAAGTATTTGTAACCTAGATCAGAGAAAATAATAATATTAGCTAGTTTGTTGAGTATTTATGATGTGTTTAGTATTATACATATATTATCTAACTTCAAAATACCACTCCATAAGCATGACACCACCCTATTACATTAACATGGGAAAAAAAGTTCAGAGAGATTGAAATATTTGCTTTAGGTCATGTGCCCAACAGAGTCAGGAATCAATTTCTAGCATTCTTACTCCAGAGCCTTTGCTATTGACCATATGCAAAATGTCTTCAAATACTGCCTCACCACTCACTGACAGCAACTCAGTTAAGGGAAAAGATATTAAGGACAATGGAGTAAATGGAAGTGGGAGGGGATGAAAGTAAATAAAGTGAGAGGAGTAGCCAGAGATGAGAGTGGGATAGCAACTATTAGGCACAATTTTCAACATAATATTTTAACCTTCATTAACAGTGTACCCCATTTCCTTGAAATAGAAATGTGCTTAGAAGTCATGCACACTGCTCTTTCTATCAGTTTTTAGTTTGTTCTTAAATTTCCTTGCCAAATCATCACCAGATTCTGTTTCTATATTTTCAAAACCTGGAAAGTGCTGTTTGAGATCAAAATAACTTTTTGTGCAGCACTAATATTTTCCTTTTGTGATATGGCACGATTCAGATTCTTGTGCTATTGAATAACTCATGTATTTCTGGCATGATTCCCCAACTAGATTATATACTCTCTAAAGACCAGGAAAACACCTTTATTTTCTTTATATTTCTCCAATGACCCAAATCAAATGTTTTATGCATGTTAAGTATTTCATAAATATTTGAAATTCTGATTTTATTTCTGAACACAAAATAATTAAACAGATGGCAGAAAGTTACAATCCAGACTCTTCTCAAACTCAAGTGTGTACCTTCGAGATATACTTTCACCATCTTATAACCCTAAAAGAACTTGGATGAAACAAACAAACAAACAAAAATAGTAAGTCAAGTCAGCAATTTTAGAATAAGAATACTGGAGAATTTAAGTAACTTGCTCTTAATCATCCTGAGTATTTGAAAGAGGCACTGCTATGTTTGGGAACTTATTAATGCCTTACATAATACATGGTTAATGTCAAATGACTTGGCTAAGAAGAAACTACAAATTCAGATATTGACACCTTTTTATACTAATATTTATATTTATTTTTATGAAGAAGTTATCATAAGCATTTAGGGAGGACCTTAATGTATTTTGTAGTCAGAATAGGCTAAGTTACGCTACAGTAACAATCAATTCCCTTTCTCAAATAAACATTTATCTCTCCTTCATGCTATAATTCCAGAGTCAGTCTGCAAGGATGTTTGTCTCACTGTGGTTACTCAAGGACCAAGACTTGATAAAGTAGCTTCTGCCTTACATATTGACAGATATTGTTCTCGAGAAAAGCAAACACTCTGTGAGTTTCTGTAACAGCAATTAAATATTGTCCTTAAAGTGATATTCCATTGCTTGCACTGTATTGGCCAAAACTAACTACAACACCCCTCTCACTGACAAAAAGTCTACCATGTATAAACCTGCATACCGGAGGTATCTGGCAAACAACCATATTATACTTTACTGGTCACATATAATTCAAAGTATGAGATACTTCACAAACATATATATATATATATATTTGCCCATAAACACATAATATGTATTTTACAGACAAAGAACATATATCTCAGTTGTCTACTTGTCCAAGGTCTTTTTTTTTTTTCAGCATAGAAAATGATAGCTAAACCTAGGTTAATCTGGATTTTCAATTCACCATGCTGCCTACTGTAAGATTCTGTATCCTGTTTACCTTGGATATGAAAACTTTTATGTTGGTAGACAATGTTTAAACAAAAGACTAGGAATTTCTGTGGGTCAAACAGTTTCATCCAAAGAGCTTATTCAATGTGGAAACATCATTTGTGTATAATTTCAGCAACGATCACTTGGTTATGATGAAGCCAAGTCTTTGACTTCTTGCAGTAAGATTCTACCACGTACCTATTAACTTGTAAATTATGTTACTTCCAGGGTCTTGACACTTGCAACAACTTTTCTAATTAAGCTCACTCCTAGAAAATAAATAAGTAGATTCCTTGACATTTTAAAATTGATTGCTTTTTCACCCCGTTGTTACTATTTCTTGTAACTTGTAGGTGTAGGTTGTTTGCCAATATTGTGCAACAAAATGAACTCCCTGATCACTAAGTACTAGTTTGGACTTGCTAGTATGTTAAATTTTCTCATCACTGTTTTTGTCATGCTCCACTACTGTCTTTCAGATTTTTACTAGTATTTCTAATTGATGACTGTTGAAAAGAATCCCCCCATTGATGTCCACATTAAAAAATAAAGACTCTCTAAAACAGTTGTGAATCCTGAAACTCTCAAATAGAATTGAATTATTTACATCATTTTTTTTCTCTCAGGTGCTATCTGGGTGTTAGGAATTTTATTTCCTGAATCAAGCTATTTCATAGGTTGAGCAAATACAGGTCTTCCAACATAACGCCATAAAGTAGGCATAATATTGACATAAAAAAGAATAATGAATCCACATGTTCTGTCTCCATTTAACAAGCATCCCCATGTCTGAAAGCCTTTAAAATTGTTTGGCATTTTCACCCATTTTCATCTGGACTCACAACACTGTGAAGACGGCCGATTTCAGACATTTATTCTCCACAACTTTTCCCTGAGGATATAGATTTTTTTCTCTCTTTCTCTTTGATCAACAGCCTTCAGACATAATCCCAGAGAGTAAGATAAACGAGAGGAAAGTGAGATAAACAAGAGGAAAGTGAAGTGACAGACAATCCTATACAAGTGGCTCAAAATGGTTGTAGATTCTGCCTTTGCTTTAAGCCTTATATAGGTCAGCAATCACAGCAAACCAATCCCTTCACACATATTTTCAGAGAAGCACGTGAAGTAAAGTTACTGGCTCTTTTAGTGAGCTCATATGTCACCCACAGGGCTTCTAGCTACTCTGTAGCATAGCTCTATGTGCGTGTATGTGTGTGTTGTGTGATTGTACCTCCAGACTTGTCAAAACTTCAAGAAAGCGAATATGAATATGGGTAAGGAGAACAATTATTCTCAGGACACTGAGTGACAGAAAAGTCATTAAATCAAGCACCTTTCTGTGTCTTTCATCTACATTAACACACTTAATCTACACAACTTTGGAGTGAATGTCACTTCTGATTTCCATTTCCCATTTGAAGACACAACCGGTAATTAAAGTGAATAGTCCAGATATACACAGAAAGTAAACGCCAGAGGTACAATCTGAATGCATAATTCCAATCCTATGCTCCTTTAAAATACGTTCTTTATGAAACAATTAAAACCACCTACTATGGGTCTCATTTGCCTATTCATTCAAAAACTTCTGGGACAGCTATCTTAAGTGATTTCAGAAACCAAATGTGGTCTTCTTTGTGTTATAAGAAAAAACTTATTTCAGGAAATACTTTAGAGTCCAGCCAAAAAAGAAGTAAGTGCTTGTCTACCCTGAGCTTAGATGGAATTGACTTACATGGGCCCCAGTTTGTAAACTGAGCTACAGAGATAACTTCCAACATACATTTGCTATGCCAGGAATCTTCTAGATTTCCCTCATCCTGTCTAAGTGACTGCTATGAAGTCTGTGAGCCTCTGGTAAGCAACTTCAAGGCTCGGGCACCACATGGAGATTTATCACTTAGGGTTGTTGACCTGCTAACCTCCCTCACTTTGAACTGAAGAGATGTGCCACTGAGATCTCCACATCTCCCTGGAAGATCTAGCAATACATTTTAGAAGAGAAGACCCTGGCAGATAAAACAGACTGAAGAGTAAGGATATGTTTGGGAAAAGGAACGGTGGTTGCAACAGGCTTACTGGAAGCTTCACAGAGGGTGGTTGTAGAGATTCTTGGAGAGAATTCAGCCCTCTGAAAAAAATGGTCAGCTACTCTGAAGGCAAACATTTTACAGCAGTGGTTATAGTAAAAATCTGGGGAGGAAAAGGGGAAGGAGATGAAGTAAAATGCATTTGAAATAAGAAGGCATTAGAAAAAAATTAAACCTTGCCTAATTTCCTAAAATTGAAACTTCTTTTATATGCAAAAAAAAATCACACAAATATTGTGATTAACATTTCTGTGTTGATTTGTTAAATAGGCCCTCTGAATGCAAAAAGAAAACAAAATAAAACAAAACAAAAAACACAAAGGCAGAAATAGGTTATAGGTCTGAACTTGGTCGATAGTTGGCTCTTTGGAATATTATGAAATAACAGAAAACTCAGAAAATATCTCTGGCTCCTGAGCCCCAACAAAGAGATTTCCTTTAAAGAAGAAAGGAAGAACCTCTTCATGTAAAGTCTACAAACCGAGGCTTCAAGGAATTTGTGTCTCAATAGAACTAAACAGAAATTACAGAAGGCATTCTGGCTGTGTACTTACTCAACTCCAGGAAGCACAGTGTGAATGCAGGTGTGAAGGATGATTGGGAATTTGTTCTTTTCTTTATACTAGCCAGCATGGCCAAAGACAAGGCTTACATTTGAATGAGTTTGGTGGAGCAGTAAATGGAACATAATATTTCAGTCACAACTTCTCTATTGCTTTTAATACGTGTTTATATGAAATCTAGTAAAGGCCTAGAATAATAAAATAAATGTTTTATCCTTTCAAAGATTGATTCTTTAAATAATTCAGGTTGGATTATCAGATTTGTTGAGGAAAATTTCTACTAAGCATATGGAAGAACAGTTCAGGTCTAATGTGTCTCATTTTGATGATCATGTATTCTTTTTTTCCTCTAGATTTTAATTAAATAATTCCTTTTGGGATTAAAATAAAATTATTGAGGAGAGTTTATCTTTCCTTCTTTTACACCTTGGGTAAAAGCTCTGTAAATATTACATATCTACTTTGAATAGGTGAACATAAAATTGATTGTCCATGCTAGACAACTTTGAGATGATTTTGAAAGTGAAAGTACATGATATTATTAAAAATTATCTCTATATTAATAATAATGCTGGGAAAACAGACATGAATTGGAACTGTTCAAGTAAAGTAGGATGTATAGCTATCTTAGTTTTAAACATCAATCAGGTAATAAAGAAAAGCGATAATAAATTATTCCAAAGCTTCATTGCAAAATTAGTTTTCAATCACAGGCTTGTTTTCATTTATGAGTTGATGAAGAAACATAATTCAAAAAATGCATTTTAACAGGAAAGGCTTAAATATGACAGGCTAAAAATGTTGTAAGAAAAAAAATGAAATGTTGTTATTCCTGTAATTATAGGTATTAGTCCAAGAAAGTGTGTAGCATGTGTATACTAATGCATTTGTTCATTTCTCCAAGATAATTTCTGAGACACTCAGAAAGAATAAATTAAAAAATGCTTTCTGAGATAATGAGTATAAAGAGATGCAATAATATTGATATTCTTGTGGAAAAAAATATTTCAAAGTAGGAACCTTAATCAAGATCATTAGGGAGAGTTAGTATTGAACAATAAATCACAGTGTAAAAAATTATATATATATATATCTATCTCTATATATACTTTATAAAGTTTGTAATGGGATTCCATAAGATTCCTTGACTTTAGGCAAGTAACTGCAACATTTTGTGTCTTTGTTTTCCCACTTATGAATTGGATATAATAGTACTTCCATTACAAGTTTCATGAAGATTAAATTAGTTAATATACGGAAAACAAGCAAAATAGGGATGATACATAGTAAGTATAATGGTTAGCAATTGCTTTTATTGAGTTCCCTAAAATAATAAAACTCTGAGAACAGTTTCCAGTAATTTTTCTTTAATTGCAAATAACTTTTGGTTCCACCTCCTTTTTTTGTCTCATGTAAAATGACATTTAGTAACCACTGACAAACTCTTTAATAGATCTTTATGGGTATAAATGCAGTAAATAAATAATTTTGTGCTGTACCAACATGTAATCATTCTAATAACAGCTAAGTAGGGAATCCTGATAAGAATTCTAGAGTATTCATTTACTTGTTCGTATCCTTCATTTGATTGTTAATTCATTCCTGCTAGTTAGTTGCTGAGCATTTACTCTGTGAAGATGTTGGGGATACAGCAGAAAATATCACACTCAGAGCCATTGCCTCTTATAGCTTCTATAGATTACAGTAGGAAAGGCTGGATGAATAAACACATTTACAATAGGTAAGGTGAGTAAGTGCCCTGGAGGAAATGAAGATAGAATAAGTGGGATAAAAAGAAGCAGAGGTGGGCTGGTGGGTGAAAGAGCACTGTGATAAGATCATGTTTGAGCAGAGACTCAATGGTCCCAAGGGGAGGCCACAGGACTGTAGTACTGGGACAGTTTTCTGAGCAGAGAAAGCAAGTTCAAAATACCTCAGGCTTAGCAGATTGCAGATTGCAGAGAGAGCAAGGAAGCGGGATTAGTTTGAACAAGTGGCAGAGGGCGAAGGAGGTGGGGACCAGGTGAGAGAAGAGGACAGATCATGGGTAACCTTGAAAGGCATTATAAGAATTTGGTTTTCATTCTGAGCAAGATTAAGGAGCCATTTGGGGGTTCTGAGCAAAGATCAAGCAAAATTAGAATACAGATGCTTAGGTTTTTTTTTTAAGATTTTATTTATTTATTTGAGAGAGAGAGTGAGAAAGAACACAAGAGTGGGTGAGGAGCAGAGGGAGAAGAAGACTCCCCACTGAGCAGGGAGCCTGATGCAGGGTCCATCCCAGGACTCCTGGGATCATGACCTGAGCCCCCAAGCTGAAGGCAGACTCTTAACAGACTGAGCCACCCAGGCGCCCAGATGCTTAGATTTTTGCTTTTAATATAGTTATCAAGAGACACAGGAGAACAAATCCCTGAACTACCTGAAATACTAGCCCACTATCAGTCAAGGGAAGATTCTCTACCAACTTTCCCCAGGCTCCCTAACCAGTTTTACACTGTCCCAGAGTCTTCAGAGGACAAGTAAAACATAGGCAAGAGGGTGGGAAAAGAAAAGATGGAAGGTTTTGAATTTGCATGGGTACAAGAGGTTGGGTAAAGGAGAGAAGCAAGAGAGGAGCTAATTTCTGTAGGTGTTGTTACAGCCTCCCGGACCATTACAGCCCTCTTAAAGGAGCAATTCAAGCAGCAGAGTCAGTGCTACCTCCAGGGAGGGTCACAGCCATAGTCTTATCAAACACTGAGTTTCCTAGCTTTGCTATGCAGTTACTGTGTGACCCTGGGAGAGTCATCTATGCCTCAGCCTCCCCATCTGTAAAATATGACAATTCTGCCTTACAGGCCGGTTGTGAAGGATAGATACCTGACATATCATAGACAGATGTGTGTGTTGTTGTTTTTGATAATAAAATGAGGTTTATAATAAGATAGTATTGATTGCAAGATGATATTTATCAAAATATCTTGATAATAAGGTTCCTTATTGTCAGATGTACCATTAAGTGAAGGGTTATTTTAAGGACAAATAATGGACTACATTAAATAACTAATTGATTTTTAAATCCACCCAATGTTCAGAAATGTTAAAATGTTATTGATAGAAGAAGAAATTTCATCTTTAAAATGACGGTAATATGATTACTGAAAATTTTAAAATTGAAGAAAATATTATTTGGCTAATATGCAAAACATGAGATCCAATAGGTAAGAATATTTCTGCCATAAAATTACCTTAAATTAGAAACCACTAATCATGTATCCGCATGTCAAAATATGACTGCTTTGGCAAGTGATGAATTTGCATATACAATGATTTTAATCAAAGGTACTTATTTGATTTAATTATCTCATTTGCATACACAAAATTTGAATTTTGTACCTATAAATCCTCATTTGTACATGCACCCAATTATTTTGTTGGTACAACTTAGAAATCCCTATTTGATATATTAGGGCATTAGCTCTCTTTCATTTTCTCTTCCAGCAATATGGATTCAGTTTTTATTGACTATTAAAACAGAACTCCCTGAAACAACATGGGAAATGGATCCTGCTTCCTGTCACAACAGAGGAAACTACACTTCCATTTTGTGCCAAGGAAAAGCAAAAAAAAAATGCATGTTTTCTCAGACACACTTTTGTTCCTTTCTGACTTCTTATTTGGAAGTTATTTCAAAATTTAAAGAAGACTTTGGTTCACAGGGAGAACTCTTGAGTGGTGATCATATTGAGTTCACTTAATTTTCCACATTGTTAGTCCCTATATGATGGGAGTAAGCTGTTGATCTCTACTACTCTTAAGCAATAGAGAAAATTTAGAGCTGGTAAAAAGTACCAAATTTATAGTCCTAGAGACAGATGTTCTCTGTGGAGCTCCTAGAGAAAAAAAATGATTAAAAAAAAAGGGAAGAAAAGAAAAGAAAAAAGAAAAGAAAAGCCTGAAAAGCAGTGAGGCAAAACTCTATACTACCATGGTCTTGTTGGACAATCAAGATTCTCCTTGGCCTAAGTGAGGGTAGTATGCAGGCTGGCAAAACTGATAACCACAATGACAAAGCTCTGGATAAGCAAGGTATTTGTTTTCTAACTAACTCAGCTTGACAGGCCCACTGAGACACAAGGCTGTTCAAAATCCAAAGTAATTCAAAAACTCATATTAAGCTCTACATTTTAGACAGTTCATTGGTAACAACAGGAGCCTTTTGCCCTCTGAATCTTTTTTATCTTTCTGAGTGCTTTTGAGGTCAATGAAGTTTCAACGGAGATCCAGTTTGGTAATCTGGGTAGACACAATACCATTGCTGACATTCTTGAGGTTTGAAAATGGAATTTTACATTAAAGCAAGAGTAGAAATCCAATGTGTCAATATTCAGAACTTTGTCAACTATGCCTTGTCTGTATTTGGTAATTAAGCTATAGAGAAATCCTTTCAAAACCACTAAATTCTTGAACTTTGAACCTAACATCCACTCAGTATTGAATCTTCTATAATAAATTTCCCCTTGAGTACTTAGATGTTGATGAAATAAGGCCAAATCAAATCTACCTATGATGTCTCTTAAACAATACTATGTGGTCTGTTTTCTTCCAGTGTTTACTTTTAATATCTCCAGGGAAGGAATATACTATAGTAATTAAAACCACAATGGCTCTTGGAATTAACCATATTTGGTATGGAAGACTGAACCATGCCTCTAGATATTCTTGTCCTTGTTTGTTTCCTCTTACACATGGGCTTGACCATGTGACTTATTTTGATCAACAGGACTTTAGCAAGTATGATGCAAGGTGAGGCACTTACAATGGGACTTGTCCCTTGGAACACTCCTTGGAAATGAGCTGCATGCAATGTGCAAGTCTAAGTTATTCTGCTAGAGAGAAAGATTATGAGGTCTCTGAAGAATGACTCATCACGTAGGAAGAGAGGCCACATGGAGAACTGAGATCTTCATTAAGCCCCTAGTTGAATGTAGTCACATAAATGACCCCAGCCAACATCAGGTAGAGCAGAATAACTGCTCAGTAAACTCACAGATTCATGAGGAATATCAAATGGTTATTTTACACCAGTGAGATTTAGGGAAGTTTATTATACAATAATAGATAATTGATACATGGCTCCATTATTTATTTGGTTATGTGACTTGGGCGAGATATTTAAACTTTCTAATGCTTTTGTTTTCCAGCTCTATATTATGGACAATAATTGTACTACTTCCATAGGATTGTGAAATGGATTAAATAAAATAATAAATATAAAAAATGTAGCATAACACCTGAGCTATAGTAAGTGCATAATCAATGTGCAAAATCAATTCATCTCTACCATCACCACCATTATGACAATCATCACCACTACTAACACCAATGCCAATATCAACATCACTAATATTGCCCCCAATACCTTCCTGATAGCAAGTGCTTTCATTATGCTCTGTCTATTGCTATGGGGAAATCAATCTTTCTCAACTAAGATATTTTTTAAGCCAAACATACACACAAAACATTTTTCATTATAGTCAGTAATTATGTAAGTAATGAAAATAATTCATTTAGATATCCCTTTATATTACTTCATTGGATTACTTAAAGAGGTAAAGAGATTTGCTAAGGTCACTCAGAAAGCAAATGGAATGATCATATTTGAAGCTCATGTCTTCTTGCCATGAATTCTAAGCTCTTTTAAAAAATTCTGGCTGTTCTAAAAACAAAAGCCTATATCTCCCATAAGAAAGTAATCTCCATAAATGTACATATTTCATTGTGCTTACTGCTCCATTCTTAGCACTCAGTGGATAGAAGCTGCTCCAGAAACATTTGTTGAATCTGTGGACAATTGACGGTTGGTAGTTGAGTAGAGTGTGGTCAAGAGCCAAATATTTCAGAAAGATGCATTATTAAAAAAAAAGTTTGAATCCTAGTTCAACCACTTATCAGTTAACTGAGTCTAGGCAATTGTTAAATTGTTAAATTGTTAAATGTTAATTTCTGTTTCCCAGTGTCCTTATATGTAATGAGGATAGCAATATTACATATTATCTAGGATTGTTTTAGAGAATATGAAACACTCAGAACAGTGCCTGACAAAACAGTAAGCACCATATAACTTAACTATTATTATTATTTTGCTCTTATATTGATCTCTATTGATTTATGGAATAGTTTATATAAAATGTTATTTTAAAGAAGAAAATATATATTTTTTACTTATAATTTTTATTAGTCATAGATGTAAATAAAGAGACAACTAGTTCTACAACATTAAGACAAATAGCAGTCCCCAGCCCCTTGCCCTTGCCCCTCTCCATTACTCCTTCCCCAGAATAAATATATTAATAGAAGGCCAGGAAAAAGGTAGCGTGTAGTTGAACATAATGGTTTCTAAACTCCAATATTTTTTTTATATGAATATAGTTGACACAAAATTTTACATTAGTTTTAGGTATAGAACATAGGGTTTCAACTTCCTTATAGTTATGCTATGCTCAACACAAGTGCAGCTACCATTTGTCAACACACAACGCTACTACAATATCATTGACTCTATTACCTATGCTGTGCCTTTTATTTCCATGACTTATTCATTCCATAACTGCATACCAGTATCTCTCACTTCCCTTCACCCATTTTTCCCACCCCCCATTTCCTTTTCCTCAGGTAACTATAAATTTGTTCTCTGTATTTATAGGTCTGATTTTGCATTTATTTGTTTATTCATTTGTTTTGTTCTTTAGTTTCCACATAGAAGAAAATAAGGTATTTGTCTTTCTCAGTCTGATTTATTAGCATAATCCTCTCTAGATCCATCTATGTTGTCCCAATTTACAAGATATCATCCTTTTTCGTGGCTCTGCAATATTTCATTGTGTATATGTATGCATATGTTTGTACATACACACACACACATGTATACATATACATACACACATACACCACATCTTTCTTATCTCTGTCTATCAATGGACACTTAGGTTGCTTCCATGTCTTGGCTATTATAAATACTGCTGCAATAAATATAAGGTTGCTATATCTTTTCAAATTAGTGTGTTTTGTTTTCTTTGAATTAATACCCAGTAGTGGAATTATTGGATTATAGGTATTTTTATTTTTAACGTTTTGAGGAACCTCCATACTGTTTTCCACAATGGCTGCACCAATTCACATTTCCACCAACAGTTCACAAGGGTTCCTTTTTCTCCACATCCTTGCCAACATTTGCTACTTTTTGTCTTCTTGATTTTAGCCATGTGACAGGTGTGAGGTGATATCTCATTGTGCTTTTGATTTGCATTTCCCTGATGATTAGTAATGTCGAGCATCTTTTCATGTGTCTGTTGGCTATCTGTGTGTCTTCTTTGAAAAAAATGGTTGTTCAGGTGCTCTGTCCACTTTTTAATCAGATTGTTTTTATTTATTTACATTGTGGTGTTGAGTTGTATCAGTTCTTTATATATCTTGGATATTAACTCATTGGATATATCATTTGCAAATATCTTCTCCCATTCAGTAGGTTGCCTTATGCTTTCTTTATGGCTTCCTTCAATGTGCAAAAGCTTTTCTTTTTGATATAGTCCCAATAGTTTGTTTTTGCTTTTGTTTCCTTTGCCTTAGGAGACACGACTAGGAAAATGTTTCTAAGGCTGGTATCAGGGAAATTAATGCCTATGTTCTCTTCTAAGATTTTTAGTTTCAAGTCTCACATTTAGACTAATCCATTTTGAGTTTAATTTTGTTTATAGTATAAGAAAGTGGGTCCAGTTTCATTCTTTTGCATGTAGCTGTCCAGTTTTCCCGGAATGATTTATTATAAAGATGGTCTTTTCCCCATTGCATATCTTTGACTTCTTTGTCATAGATTCATTGACTATGTGAGTGTGGGTTTATTTCTTGGCTCTCAATTCTGTTCTATTAATATATGTGTCTATTTTTGTGCCCGTACCATACACACTGTTTTGATTACTCCAGCTTTGTACTATATTTTGAAACCTGGAATTGTGATATCACCAGATTTTTTGTTCTTACTCAAGATTGCTTTAACCATTTGGGGTCTTTTCTGGCTGCATAAAAATTTTAGAATTATTTGTTCAAGTTCTGTGAAAAATGCTGTTGACATTTTAATAAGAATTATATTGAGTTTATAGATTGCTTTGGGTAGTATGGACGTTTAAACAATGTTAATTTCTAAGCTCCTTTCTTCATTAGAATCATATGGGATGATTATTAAAATTCAGATTTCTGCCAACTCTAACCCTCTTTCTTGATCCTCTATATTTGTAACAGTTGTTTCACAGAATAATGCTTGCACAGTCAGGTTTGAAAAGCACAAAAATCAAATGAATTATAATAGTACAAATGCAGGCACCATATTATTTCATGAGATGAGATATTTTGGAATGCAGAAATTTTTCCATTGCCCTTCAAATTTAGTCATGTGGGGAGTTGGATATTATACCCAGGTCCACACCATGTGCCATTTGAATGTCCCTTTTCTCCTTTCTGCTTCTTCCCTCCACTCCCTCACCCCAAGTAATACTGACCCTCCTGGAACACATGGAAAAACTTATGGGGGCTAGTATGCCCTTACTGCCTAAAGTGTGGTCCATGGAGCAGTAATATCAATATCGTTTGGGAACTTGTGACAAATGTAAATTTCCAGTCCTAATGTATGGCACTGGCTCTCAACTCCAGTTGCCCATGAGCTCACCAGGAAGCTACAGCATCATGCTGGATTCCAACCTGGATAGGACCCAGGTATTAACTATTATTTTTAACACCACAGGTGATTCTGACTTGTAGTTTGGGTGAAGAAACACTCGTTTAGAGGAAAGATTTTAGCAGAAAAATTCAGATTGATTTTAGAACTTCTATTCTATAGCCTTCTCCAGGGTCCTATGGGAATCCAGGTTCCAGAAAACCCTTCAGATTTCCTTACATGACTGGACTAGGGCCTCTTAGCTTCATTATTTACTGTTACTGAACCACCCAGCCTAGTCTGACTTCTATCTTGCCTTCTTGATAATCTCCTCAGAATCTGAATAACCTTATGATTAAAGTAGATAACATTCATAATGTCAATGGGAACAGGATACAAAACTAGTGACATCCTACTACATTTTTAAGACAAAACTCAAGTATTTTCAAGCATAGCACTAATGATAATGTTTACTTATATTATGGTTAGAACTCTCTAATCTCCGCGACTACTATTGCTTTTTATATTTTGACTGTTGCAAGGTGATGATATGTTTGCCTTTGAATAGATTGTAATATTTAAAAAAATACATTTATTTTCTGTAAAATCTCACATCTCATACACTTGAAAATTATTTGACTCAAACAGATTGAATTTTTCTGATCCTCAACAGTTTACCCTCATAATCAATTAATGAGGGGAAAGCAGACCTTGGGAGCTAGCAAGACCCAGCTTTTTTGTTGTTGTTGTTTTGTTTTATGTATGTGGCTGAACTAAAACATGGCATTTTTTTCTCTAATCTTAAGATTGATCTTTACACAGTGAAGTAAAAGCACTAAAAATCAATTTCAAGTCAAATGTTTGGGAAGTAATGTATTATTTGAAATTCCTTGAATAGGAGACAAAGTGAATGAGTTATTTATATAATATCTTGCTATTCACAGTGTGGCCCTTGAACTTGCAGCTTTGACATCACCTGGGAGCTGACAGAAAGCAGACTCTTGACCTACTAAATTAGAGTCTGCATTTTAACAAGATAGCTCAGTGGACTCATGCGCATATTAAAGTTTGAGAAGCACTAATATAATACACAGTAAGACTCAGAATTTTTTTTTCCTTCAACATTTGTCCTTCCCTAAGTCACATCTAAGTTGTCCATTCCTCTTCCTTATCCAAATTCTTGATAAACTGCTCATGAACTTCCAAACTTTGTGTTATTCTCCTCTACTACTTCCATCTCTGGCCATCTCTTATTTTGCCCAGCATTCTAATCCATGAATAGAGGCAGGACGCTAAACAAATGCACTTTTTCAGAACTTTTTCTTTTGCAGTTGAAAAAGAGAGAAAAGTAATGACATTTTCTCTATAAAGAGTCTACTGTGAACTATTAAACTCTCAAGGAATAAAATGTATAATAATGCAATGTCCTCTCCTCATAAATCTGACAATGAGAAAATAGTGCATGAAAAATATCATTTCCCCAGTATTGTAAAAGCACAGAAATATGTTGTTTGCTTTCCTGAGATAGATGTAAAAGGGTACCAACTTCTCTAGAGATTGATACAAACTACTTCCACTCATCTTAGTTTTCAATGAATAATCAATCATAATAATCCATGGCAATTATGTAAGTTAAGACATATAAATCATTTTTCTGATTTCACTTCTCATAAGAATAATAGAGAAAAAAATAATTATTTATGCCAGTAAGTGTTGTGTTTCACTATCAGTATAAACCCTATACAATATTCTTCAGAGATTTTGATTGAGTGTGAATATGTGAAGCGTATGTGAAAACAAACACCTCCATTGACATAATCTGGTTGGAAACTAAATTTTTACTTTTAATTGAAAAAGAAGAAACAAAACATCCTAAAATGTCTAACAAATTGCCAGAGAAAATCTCTTTCAACATTTTTTTTCCCTTCCTTCCCTTTGAGGGCACACTATTGCCACATACATGCCATTATTATCATTAATATTATTTTCCAAAACTGTTAATACCATGTTTCATTCCCCCATGTAGAATATTACCCAGTAGAAGTCCACGAAAGCAGCCACAAACACATTCACAACAAAGATAGAAAACTGTCATTTGATTTCTGCTGTCCAGTATGATGATTCAACTAAAGCAAAGTCAGATTTAATCAGCTATGAAACTGGACACATGAAAGTCAACTTGTGTATATATTATGGCCATGATCATTAACACCTCCAATGAAATAAGAGGAGAAAATAAATAAAAGGAGAAAAGAAGTTACCAAACTTCCATATAACTTTAAATAACTTTATAACAAACATTTCTTTAAAAGACATTTTTCTGCCTTTGGTGTTGTGAACATTTGGGTGTCTTCTCAGGGTCATCCCTGGGCAAACGGATGGTGCACGTTTTATGGAAAACATTTGGATAATAGTGCCCCTCGTACACTCTGGGTGTACATGTAGAGGACACTTT
Source organism: Ailuropoda melanoleuca (assembly GCF_002007445.2). Taxonomy (NCBI): domain Eukaryota; kingdom Metazoa; phylum Chordata; class Mammalia; order Carnivora; family Ursidae; genus Ailuropoda; species Ailuropoda melanoleuca. Next base: position 3,231,941 of record NC_048224.1, read on the forward strand.
CTGATTTCCAATCTTGGCTCAGTTCAGAAGTAAAAAGGGAAGCATTAAGTCCCTGGAAAAAAAATTGTAGCTTACTTCAGGGCATGCTTGATTTTCTGTCCACTTAAGTGTTCATGTTTTTACAGGTTTCATAGGCAAAATAAATCCTTTTGAATATCAGAAAGAAAAACACTATGCAGATTTGAGAAGAGAAAAACCAACTTACCACAGTTGTTCAGTTAATTGACAGGCACCATCAACTGAAACAACAAAAATATATTTTGATATTGCAATCATAAAAACTACCAAAAACTTTAAAATTGTCTTCAAACACATATTGTGAATTTATCTACAGTAATAAAATTAAATAAGCAGTAAAGATACATAATTTGATCTCAATCATTTAGTTATTTCATATGAAAGTGTTTCATCCCCACCATTGTGATCCAAATTAGATAGTTGGTTGTTTCTGAAATCTTTTATATATGCAAACTGCAAATGTATATTTTGTAACCATGTTTTATTCTGAAGTTCAAGTTTCAAAGGACAGAGAATCCTGTATTATATGGCTTTTGTTAGGGCATGAGCATAATCATGAAATCCTATCCTAATACACAACCCTGATGATGACATACAAATCACCTTGCTGAAAAAAAGTTCACTGTATTGTTTGCACAAAAAAAGCTGAAGTATTTAGCATAAAGTTTAGCAGCTTCAGTCAACTGCCCCTGTTTTACCTTTCTAAGATCCTCTCCCATAATTATCTAGTGAGTCCTTATTCTACCTTTCAAGTTTATCTTCCACTATTCTCCTCTGTGCCCTATACTCAGGCCATATCTTAAACATGTTATTTTTTTTCCTTTTAAACAATACTTTGGTTTCACCCCTTTTTCTCTAGCTTTGTATTTTTTTCTACCCATTTGTTAGGGCTACCTCAACTAACTTCTCAATAAAGATTGTCTTGACACCCAGTGTAGGAATTACTCTTCTGTTTTTAGATGTTCCCAACATATTTCGTACCTCTACCACAATACTCAGCAGATTCTCTCTCATATTATAGATAGGCATTTATGCCTTGACCCTGTTCATTTTTGCCTACCCAGAAGACTTCCTGCTATGCCTTTGCTACGGGAGATGTCCAGAAGATGATGCTTAAGCTAAAAGGAACAATGCATTTAATACAGAGATAACATGATGCATAAATTTTTCTTAGGTTCATCTGCCATCTTTAACAGAAAAGTATTATTGTATTGCACCAGCTTTTGATAATAGGACTTGAATTTTAAAGGAATAGTAATATCCATTATGAATGAAAACTTTAGTTTCATGAAAAAATAAATTAAAAAATCTAAATTAAAGAAAATTTCCTTTGTTGATAAATGGCTTTTTAGGCAAGTTCTTCAAGACATTTTTTTTGGTATCATACAGGAATATATTTTATTTATATATTTAAAAAAACATTTAAAAATTTAAAAAAATCTTTTTTTTTTCAAGCTTGAATTTTGTATGGAAAGGTGATAATACTTTCTGGCTCTCTATTAGCACAGCATATGTTTGAAATTAGTGTTTTGAGGAACAGTGACAGATTTGCCTGGAGCCATTAACATGATCACCCCAGCAACAAGCCTGAAATTAGTAGCATCATCTTAGAAAAGAGAATCTATCTTTTTATAGAGAATGAAGTGATAGCATTGCCTTGTTTGTAATTTTATACTCCTGGACATGTTAACTATGCCAAGCAGACTCTGCTTATATAAAGTATGCAAGTGCATTCCACGCTTACAATGTCTTATTCTCCATTTGCCTTCTGGGCCCACAATTACTTTAAGCTTCAAAAAGTAAACAATTTTGTGCAAATACTCATATCAATTTTTTTCCCTGGATGACTATAAATTGGCTATCTCTTCATCCATTTTTTAAAAGACTTTCTTACTATTGTCATTTAATATATTAAATATTAAGATAAAGTATTCTTGAATAACAAAATTTTAAATAATAGATTAAAAGATTTATATGAATATTTAAAATAGTAGTGATGTTTCTTAATTTGGTGAGAGGGATAATTTTATTAGATTCTTTGTACCCAAACCTAAAATATGATATTTCAACCTGCAGCTTCTTTGATTATGTATTCTTCATTCCAACCTTCTATAATTCCCATAAAAAGAATATAGGTCTAGTAAACAATAAAAAAAATAAAACTCGTGTGTTGAATTGAGAAGTCTTAAAGTAAAATAATGCTACTGATTTAATATATGTTGATAGTGTGAGTCTACAACCTGGTCATTGGTGGGCACTTTCTTTAAAAAGCGTTAAAATTCCCAAACTGTTTTAGCAAGAGTAATCAATTATTATGAAAGTGCCTTCATAAATATTAATACAAATGAATCATTGAGTTTTAGGTATAATTATTAGTACCTGAAAATCAACTATATTACTTTGAACTTCTTTAAAAAAATTAGAGTGTGGACTCTACATACTGGTTTATTGAAGATGACACTAGTAGATAAGGAAACTGAAAAAAAAATCAGTGGTAAACAGCCCTGAATTTATTGTTGCTTTGCATTTCTGTGTCAGAGGTAATGCAAACATAGCTGGGCTAGGGACTTCAGGGATCCATGGCTTTCTGAGAGCAATGATCCCATGGTAGTCTACTGTTTCACTCAAAAGGCAACCAAAACTTAACAAAGAAAATCCCATTAGAAAGAAATGTGAAGCAGAATATGTTTTAATCAATATCTGTTCTAGGGACATTTAAGTGGAGATTTTCTTCCATGTGACTGGACTTGTCAAAGAACAAGACCAATCAAGACCTCTAGTTCTAGTAACACAAAATATTTTAATGATCTAGAATTTCTAACATGTTCAACTATCTAATTCACCATTTTTATTGATCCAAAATTTCTATTGTTCTTTTTTCTTTCTTTCTTTTTTCTCCTTGCTAAATATCTTTTCCATTCCCTTTCTTCTTCTGCATTTTGATCAGAACCTAAGAATGCCATCTACAAAATATGGAAATTATTCCATATGAACCAGATAACTTACTAACTAGATAACCAATTGATTGAAAGACAAGAAGATCTTATCAAAAACTTCTGAACTTCTGTTTTGATTCCAGAGATGCTGGCATGAGTATAGAAAAAAAGTCATCTCAAATAAAATGATTTATGGATAGCACATGTACCTACAATTTTTTTTCTTAAAATAAGTTTTTTGAGGTCCTTTCATATGCAAATTTATTCAAATAGCACTTACAATTAGCCATCTACCTCTCTGTATTTGACCATTTAATTCTCATAAAAAGCATCTATTTTCTATGACAGAACCCGGGTGTTTGAATGCAGGAACAGAATACTAAGTGGGATATCATTCTAATATTGTGATTATACGATTCGTTAGAAAATAAGAAGAATAAATTAAATGTGTGTTATTGCCTTCTCTGTATATCTGTACTAAGCAGGTGGTAGGAGTAAGCCAGCTATTTCTGCATTTACTTGTAGAACCAATTACAGAAATAATTATGAAAACAAATGCAAATAGGTACCCACTCTGGGCATAGAAAATTATTTTAGCAGTGAAATTCTTGTGTTCCAATAATATCACTGAAATACATACATGCATATATAATACATATATATCATGTGTATTATTTCTCTGACAACCACACACATATGAATACAGATATAGACACATGTATAAGTGGTCAAAAGGGTTCTTTCTCCTCTTTTCTAATTTTATCAGATTTCTTTCTTTCGGCATTTCCTTTTCTTTATACAAAAACTCCAATCCTCATTTCTCATATCAGTCATGAGCAAGTTCCAGGAGTTGAGCTGAAGAGGCTGGACATGAGTGGTAACAGGGAAAGAAACCAAGAATGAAAAGGAATTGGTATGACTAAGCCTCATGACATATATTCCATAAATGGCCCCTGAGCAAAATCCAGAATTGTCCTTGAGTGTGTGTATGTGTAAAAAAAGAAAGGATACTCTTTAGGTGAAACATTATTAAGATAAGCATTAGACAAATATAACTCAAAGAAAAATATTAAGAAAATCTTCACTGAGCAAAATGAGAGGAAAAAGTGGAAATGACTTATACGGAGTCACTGACCTTTTGGTTCTCTAGGACATTTATGAATCTCTGCCAAAAGCCTCACATGAAAATCTCTTAACAGGTATGGGGGTTGAATTTAAACTTTTGGTAAGAACAGAGAAATTCCAGAGAGGATAGGATTTAACAAAAAAATATTTCTGGGTTGGTACCTTGTGCATTCAGTCTCCAAAATTCTCTGGAAGGGCACACCCCAACAAAGGATTTAGGGATTATGAATATAAAACCCTGTTAAGCAGGAGTTCAAATCCATAATTATCAAACAAATGAGTCAATTTTAAGTGAAAGTCAACAGAAAGATCAAAGAGCAAGATTAGAAACACCAAAACATTCAGATAATGGGATTACTAAACATAGATTATAAAATAATTACTTAAAATAATTAAAAATGAAAGATGGAGAGAAATATATGAATTAAATAAGATGTTATCAAAAGAATAAGACCATTTTCAATGAGTGCCAATTATAATTTTACAAACAAAAATATAATCATCAACTCTAGTAAATAGGTATATTAATTGTAGCTAAGAAACAATTAACAGGAAATCAGAGCTGAATAAATTATCCATAACAGAGAAACAAAGGAAAAAAATGTGATACAAAGAGCTTATGAGACATTAAAAAAAAATGAGTCAGATGGTCCAACATCTGTCTAATAGGAGCCAGAAAGACAATGAACAGAAGTACCCTTAAAAGAGTAATATATCAAAAATGTTCAAGAATTGTGATATCTATCTATCTATATATATAAAGTGATATGTATCTGTATATCTATATAAATCTGTTTATGTGGGTCTACCTATTTACCTGTCTATCTCTTCAGGAAGCTAAAAGAATCTCAAGATAAATTCAACTAAATCTACCCCACAAACAAACATAAACACAAATTTAAAAGCAGCCAGAAGATAAAATAGGTATTTAAACAGAAGCAGATCTGGTTTATAGCAAACTTTTCAACAAAAATAGTAGAACATGTAAAATAGAAGAATCATCTCAATAGGACTAAGGGAAAATAAATATTACAGCAGCCTTTACCTGTCTATACACTAATTTATTAAGGAAGGTTAAAAGAGATGTTTTCATACAAAAAATCATTAATTTCTAACTACATCCCTTACTGAGGGAAATCTAAAAGTTATAATTTAGCAAGAAGTAAACTAAATTTAGAAAGAAAGAGATGTAAGAAGGAACGGTAAGTAAAGACACTGATTCATATAGGTAAATCCAAAAAAAAATCACTGTCTAAAAATAAGATAATGTAATATTAATAATGTACAAAATATGGTAATATACTAACAGCAGTAATCAATTTTGAGGCAAATTAAACAGTGTCTAAAATACTACACATCTATAATATGCACAAGTTGGTTGGAGGGGTTATAATTAAAGTTTTCTAAAGCTCTTATGCTATTTAGGAGAAGGGTAAGAATATTTACCAGCTTTATGCTCTGTTAAGTGAGGTATCAGCATTGAAACTTAAAGGTAACCACCCAGACAAAAAAGAAAAAAAGAAGGTATAATATCCAATTGATTAGGAGATGAAAAAAGAAAAGAAATTACTACAAAAAGGAGAAATATCATTCACAGGAATAGCTAAGTAAATTAAAACTACACAACCAAATAAATAAATACAAATACATCAGTAACCACAATAACCATGCTGGATCACAACCTCAGGAGTTCTCCAGGTGAAATCTGAAACTGGCCACTTACACAGAGGGCAGGGAGAGATTGAAGAAAAAGGCAGACCACCCAGATGGGTAGGTGGCAGGTTTTCAAATAAGCAAGGGAAGTTACATATGAAGCTTGTCTTGGGTGGCTGCAGGAGGAGCAGATCTCTGCACCTGCCCGACAGAACTTAAAGGTATAAATAGAGGCTTAACAGGGTTTGGCCATGTGTATGGCCCAGATGATCTCAACAACATATCACTCAGTCAAGATTGTGTCCTTGAAGTAACTCTGGCTATTGGAACGGTGGGCTTAAAGTACATTCCAAGGACTGGAGAGGGGGTAAGGAGTCCCAGTTGCCTGAATCCAGCTCATGGGTCAACTGGTGGTCATGGTCCTCAATGACCTCCTCGAACAAAATGTCAGGGAACTCAACTGCTAGTTGAAGATTCTGATACTCTCCTTCCTCTTCTTCCCAGGATTGCATCACCCTTCCTATTCCCTTTCTTAAGTCACCACCACTCATGCTCAGGAGCACCTACTCGCTTTCCTCCCAGTTCTACGGAAGAACAGGACAGCCTCACGCATTCTCCCCTCTTGTACGTTTTCAAAACCAATAGAGCTATTTTATAGTTTTCTAAGGACTTCCAGTTACAGAAGTAGATAGGAAACAAGCATCAGGGAAGATATGGAAAATATAAATAACAAGAGAAAAAGTCCTTATTTTCAACAAGGATAACCAACTTGCCTTGGTTTTAAAACTGAAAGTCCCAAGCCTAAGGAATCTACCTCACACCCCTAACAGTCCCAGGGAATAGAGCATTGTTGGTGCTTCTAGAGTTTCTGCTAGCACCTGCTATGTGTCATATCTCCAGAATATAAAGGACTTTAGATTTTGACTTTTTTGTTCCCTCTTCTTATTCATCTTTCCACTTAGATTTTGAGATCCCTGCTTGGTCACTCTACATGCCTTCAAGCACTTCCATAAAACAAAGCAAAACAAAACAAAACAAAACTACCATGGTGTCCCTTGTTCTCTTATTTAAATATTTTACACTACAAGAAATATTTTAATCACATGATAAATTTAATGAATCTACCATTGTGCAATATCAAGCAAATAACAAAACAGTGAGTTAAAATGAGTAAGGAATAATTTACACTTTATTTTTTTATTTATTCTAGATTCAATAATTATTTTTAACATTTATTAAAGAAGTATTTTTAGCATCTATGTGCACACAATTTTGTGTTGTGCGCTGTTCTCACTGGGGATAGAGGGGCCATATGGACCTGTTTCCACTTACATTCTTGCAGCATGGAGGAGTGAGGGGGAGAAAGGCCATAAGCAAATAGACAAAGCAAAAAAATGATTTCGGACAATTAATGAAATGAAGAAAATGAAATAAGTGATGTGGCTCAGAGGAGGAATTTTTTTTTATTTAAACTTTTTTTTGTTGTTGTTAAAGATTTTATTTATTCGACAGAGATAGAGACAGCCAGCGAGAGAGGGAACACAAGCAAGGGGAGTGGGAGAGGAAGAAGCAGGCTCATAGTGGAGGAGCCTGATGTGGGGCTCGATCCCATAACGCCGGGATCACGCCCTGAGCCGAAGGCAGATGCTTAACCACTGTGCCACCCCGGCGCCCCAGAGGAGGAATATTTTTGATGGTCAAGCCTAAGAATGCAGAACAAGACAGCCATGCAAGATAAGAGGATAAAATGTTTATGTAAAGGAATACTGAGCACATATGGCCCTGTGTGAACTTATATTCAAGCAACATAGAAGGCCAATGTAACTGGAATCTAGTAAGCAGGGAAGAGTGGCAAAAGATACATTAGAAAGGTGGGGGGGGGCATGACACACATTATATGGTGGCCATTGCTAAAAAGTTAGATTACATTCTAAGGGCAATGGGAAGTCACTGGAGAGTTTTAAGTTGTAATGAAATTATCTGATTTTGTTTGAAGCATGCCTATGGCTACTCTGGAAAATAGAAAGCAGAGGCAGGAGTAAAAACTGAGACATCGGTTCTGAAACTTCTCAGGAAAGCACCTGTGGTGATTTAGACTAAAGTATATTTGGAAAATTGGATGGCTCTAGGTTGATCTAGGATACATTTCAGAGGCAAAATCAATAGAATTTACTGATGCATTGGTGTGGGTCATGAGTAAAAGAAAGGGATAAAGGATGTTGTTGGTTAGAATTTTAGTAACTGAGTGGATGTTGGTATTTACTGTGAGGGACAAGACTGATGTAGAATATAGGTTGAGTCAGATGTGTGTATCAGCTGTGATGATTTCTATTTTAGCCATGCTAGGCTGAAGTGTTTCTTAGCTATGTGGGTACAAACGTTAAGTAGGGAGTTGGATGTCGTAATCAGTAGTTCAGTGGAGAAATTAGGTCTGGAGATACATATCGGGAATCATTATCATAGAGATAGTATCTAAAGGCATGGGAATTGGAGTGTGTGTCATTAGCAGAGTGTGAGGCTTAGGCGGGAGTCTAAGGAATCCCAATATTAAGAGTGAGAACTGAAGGCAAATTACAAACAAGTTCTGAGGGGTTTAGCTAGAGAGGGGGATTTAATTCAATCTTTACCAAGTACCTACTTAACAGTACATTCTCCACTAGGTGCCTCAATAAACAAAATTGACTTATGCCCCATGTGGCTTATGGTTTAGATTCAACAAAATTATATTTCTTTTTCCAGCAGTTCTGACTTCACAATAACATTCCAGTGGCACTTTGATGATTTGTCAATTTCAACCAGTTCTTTATTATTCCAGTACTAAGCATTTCTTAAAACTACCACTCTCCTTCATTTCTTCCCAATTCCTTTCAAAAGCTAAAACCCACAGATTAATTCAATAGGAAAAAAAGTGACATCATGATATTGTTTTTTCATTGCATTACACATTTCAGGAAAAGGAGATATAATAAATTCACAGTGAAATTGTGGTCTAATATTGTTATATTTACTTTCTTTGTGTTGTTTGTTTGTTTTGCAGGTTATAACTGAGCAACATGGAAATCACAATGGGTTCTTCAGGAAGAATGATTGCAGTGACGGACTCAGATTGCTTAAGTGTTACCAACCACCACAGAAACTGCAGGCAAAGCAGCAATGCATCTAACACCAGTAGAATAAACATTCTAAAAATAAAAATAAATCATTAAAATCTCTTTAATCCTAAAGGAAATATGTAGATAGACAGAACTTGAAACAAATTTCACAGGCAGCTTCTTGCTCTAGGACATGGCTTATAACATTAGCCTGAGTAAATCTGCTTCAGTTTCAATTAATAAAATTGTAAATTCAGGACCTGTGTTGTAGCAAAGTTATACTTTGGGTTTGTGCAATGTTAAGCTATTCTTTGTTATGGCAAAATGCAGCTGTAAAAAGCATACTCTCTGGAAGACTTGAACATGGTCGATTCAAAAGAATTTTTGAACCTGTGACTCTGGGGAGACAGTTGCTTAACAATATACATTTTTCTCCCATATTCACCATTGTCTCCACCTATTTTTTTTTCCAATACTGAAATCATTTTTACGTACCCTTTGAAAACTGTACTGATGTTTGTCTTTTGGCTTTTCTCTTTCTTGAGATTATTTTTAATTTGCTAACACATTGCAAACACTACAGCTTTGCATATTTTCTGCACATTTAATCTGTTTGTCATAAAAAAGTAGTGAATTTGCTATTTAATTTTGCTATGTTTTTCCTTGTGCATTAAAAATGAATTCTTTGGATAACTTATGTTTGGAATATGAAGTGCTAATGTAAAATCTACCATTGTAGTCTATTTAGAGGAGTAAAATATATCGAGAAGATTGAATAGTTAAAATAGGATTTCAAGGAGAATTTTAACATACCTAAGGAAATATATGTTTTTGAAGCATATTAAAATCATTCTTTAAAAATTGCAATTACAAAGAAGGGACCAGTCACTGCCATTGCTTTGATTTGGGGGTAGGGACAGCCAAATTCAGCCCTCTTATTGTCTCTTACTCTTAAGTGGGAGGCTTAGAACATTAAACTTAAAGTAAACACTAAGCTATGGGTTCCATTTGATAAAGTAAATAAACTGATGAATAGAGGAGATGGGAGAAGAAAGCTATGTGGTTGAAAAATATGAACATTAAGTAATACTAAGAAAAATGATTCTATATGACAAGAAAATCTATAACATATAAATTAATAGTTCTCAGGGGCGCCTGGGTGGCACAGCGGTTAAGCGTCTGCCTTTGGCTCAGGGCGTGATCCCGGCGTTATGGGATCGAGCCCCACATCAGGCTCTTTCACTATGAGCCTGCTTCTTCCTCTCCCACTCCCCCTGCTTGTGTTCCCTCTCTCGCTGGCTGTTTCTATCTCTGTCAAATAAATAAATAAAATCTTTAAAAAAAAATTAATAGTTCTCAAATGTATACATCCCTAGTGTCTTACATTCCTGGCTTTGTCCATGGGTCTATTTCTTCAGTTTCCTCACATTAGAACTACAGAATCTGTGTGCTTGGTGGGAATTAAGGAAATGTTACTAACATGTAAATATTTCCAGCTGGAATCTCTGTCTACTCATCTTATCTATTCCCTTAGTATGTGGCCCACAGTTAATATGTACTGACCTCTAACTGCAAACTCTATCTTCTTTAACTCTGATCTCCTTGATTTCTACTCAAGGGCAAATGTGTCAGTATGCAGGTCAATGTTTCCCATACAGTTTGGCATATCCTCTGTTCAGTGAATAAACCGAACTTTCTACAAAAGTTCTACCTTTTCACTAAAATCAAAACTTCTTCTTGCATTATTCACTTATTTTTTCACTGGAGGTTTCCCTCCACACACACACCTTCTCCACAATTCCAAAATAGTGGAAGTAGGAGAAGAATTTGATGAACTAGAGTTTTCAGTACCACTCCCAGAAATAAGGAGGTTAAAGCAAGTCTGTGAGAGAACGAAGCTAGTAGCAGAATTGAAAGAGAATGTTGTGGTATAAGAGAGACTTTGCTAAAGCTAGGTACTTAAGGAAGGTATCCTTGGGGACAGGAGAAGATTAAAGTACAAATTTCTGGGGGAGATAAGAAGAGATAGGGTTGAGGAACAGTGACCTTTAAAAAAATACCTGATATAAACTCTTTTCTCTCCACTTAAAATGTCCCTATTACATTTCATTTATTCTTGCGGAGAAAGTCTTAAGCCAATTTGATGATTAACAAATACAGGATTGCAAATTCTCAATTAATGTGCCTTGATTTAGGATTTTTTAATGATTGACTATATCTTTTCCTGATAACTCTTTTCTTTATACCAAAGTAAAGGTATTGCTCGCTTCTTTCCCACTGTAGTGCTAAAAACTTGATCCTTGGAGCTAGAAACGTTAGATTTGAATTAAGACTTGGCCACTAACTGCATAATCTTGAGAAAATTACATAACTTCTCTGGACCTCGGTTCTCTTATCTGTAAATGGGAATAATGGCACTTATTTCAGAAAATACTGCTTTTGCAAGGATTGGATAAACTTAGCATAGAGTTGGCTTGTGAACATCATAATAAACTAAGAACCATGCTGTTCTTCAGCCACTCTTCCTTCTCCTTCTCTTCCTTCTTCCAGTCCTCATGTCTAACATTTTCTTATATCCTTTGTTCCTTTTTTTACACCCCCTGTTTCTCCCCAGACAAGAAAAAAGAATTGTCCAAGATCTTGGATAATCTGACAGTCATTTCTTTAACATTTTTATCCATTACCATGGCTTCAACTATTTACAAAGACAAGATATCTTATTACACATAACTCTCACCAAAACTTCTCTCCTAATCTTTATTTTCATCTTTCGGGGGGACTTCTCCATTCAGACATTCCACTGACACTTCGAAGTCAGTTAGTCATAAGTCAGTATTCTTACCCTATAAGCAAGCTTTCTCCTGGTTTTCCCTACTTTTGTTACTTCTGTCACCTTCCAACTTAAAATTGCAAAGTCAACCTTCTCTTTCTCTTTTTGGTACCCACATAGAAGAAAGAAAAGTTTCATGTTCTTGTTTAATTTTTATTATCTCTTCTTTTCATTTTCACCACTATGATGTTAGTTTATGACATCATTACTTGACTTCAAAGACCATGGACTGTCTGTTTCTGAAATTTACATAAATGAGTCTTATATGTCTGATTTGGTGCCTGGCTTTTCCTGCTCTAAGTTTGTGAGTATCAACCATGATAATATATATATATATACATTTATTTTCATTGCTGTGTAGGTTCCAGTGTGCAAATATAAAAAGACTTATTCATCCATTCTACTGTTGATATTTAGGTTGCTTCTACTTTAGAATGATTATGAATAATGGTTCTATAAACACATTTGTACATGTTTTGTGATGATAAACAGATCTGTTGGATACACACACACACACACACACACAAAGAAGGAAGAAACATCAAATACACAGAAAAGACATCTTTATTGAAATATGGGTGTTTACCTCTGGGTGATAGAATATAAGAAATTTTTTGCCTTATCCTAAGTTTTCTACAGCAAAAACAAAATCTGAAAATTGGCATACCATAGTTATTTGGAATATGACTTCAGGTGTCAAAATGCCTGATTCAAATTCTAGTACCACTACTTCTTTCCTCTTATTTTTTTTTTTAAGATTTTATTTTATTTATGTGACAGAGAGACAGCCAGCGAGAGAGGGAACACAAGCAGGGGGAGTGGGAGAGGAAGAAGGGCTCCCAGCAGTGGAGCCCGATGTGGGACTCGATCCTGGCACGCCGGGATCACGCCCTGAGCCGAAGGCAGACGCTTAACGACTGCGCTACCCAGGCGCCCCACTCTTCCCTTTTATTTTATTTACATTTTACTAATTTAATTAATTATTTTTTTTATTTTAAGTTACTTAATCTTGCTGAAGCTCAATTTCTTCATTTGTTCTTCTGTTAAATTGGGGAATCATAATATCTCTCTCATAGAACTGTTGCAAGGAATAAATTCCCTCTCATATGTAAACTCAGTCCAGTTCATGGCAAAAACTAATTACTCAGTAAGTTTTTCTTGGAATTGTGTAATTATATTTATGATAAGAAAACACTGTTTCCTCTTATATAATTTTTGTATTGCAAATTTGGGTTAGATATACAGAATAATTTACAGTGTAGTAATTTAAAGTAAAAAAAATACTGGAGAAACCAGAAGGATGTTTAATTTTTATTGACATACCACAGAGTAGCAAACTTTCTGTAGGTTAAGTTACCTAGAGGTGGGGCTGTAAATCTTTGAACCAAAACCACTAGAGTAACAATGGCAGCAGAGTGAAGAAGAATGTGGAGAATTTACTGTATAAGTGCACTGATTGAATCATTACCAATGCTTCTTATGTTTCTGTTTTTTCTTATTTAACATTCATAAGAATATGGTTATATGTGCAAATTGAGTATCTCTTTCTTAAAACTTTGGATCAGCTGAGGACTACACTCAACTGAACCAGCCAAATCTAAAACAAATAAGATACTATGTATAAAGAGGCATTTAAGAAAGTTGCCAAGTATGATAAGCAATTTCTTCCAACCACATAGCTCATCTATGATTCTGAAATGTATGTGTTGCATTTACAAATATGTTCTTATTGAGATTCATACCTGCATTGCACATTTGCTCAGGGTCCTAGAACATTATAATAAAATGAAAACTTAACATCACACTCAATTTGGGGATTCATTTCAATTAAGAATAGAAAGCAAAAGAAGGGTTCCTGCGTGGGCACAGTTGGTTAGCATCTGACTCTTGGTTTCATCTCAGGTACTGTTCTCAAGGTTGTGAGATCAAGCCCTGTGTCGGCCATGTGCTCATCAAGGAGTCCGCTTGAGGTTCTCTTTCCTTCTCCCTCTGACTCTCCCACTTGTGTGCACTCTGTCTCTCTCTCTAAAATAAATAAATAAATCTTTAAAAGAAAACAAAAGAATAATTTCCCTCCAGTTCTCCTTACTTCTTAGTAAATGCTGTATTAAAATGTAAAAAGAAAAATATTAAGAGATTATATTAAGGAAAGAACAGAGATCTCTGGTTTTAGAAGGACCTAGTTTGAAAATCAACACCACTGTTTACTAATCTTTAAGTTAGTTTCCTTATCTGTAGAAAGGTGATTGTGAGAATTAAATATGAACATGAAACACCCTCACACTGCCTGACACAAAATAGGTCATCAGTGATATATTTCTGTTCCTTGTCACTCTAGAATTAAAGTGTTTCCTTCGACGTAACAAAACTTTCCCAATTTTGTTATTTGTTGGACTCAGTATTACTGAGACTTTTTTGATATTACTCAATATATATCAAAATTATTAGGGCCTTTTAAATCAATATCTACGAAGAAAGTAGGAGACTACAATTTGTTTGACCAAAACTTAGACACAGTTGTTACAACTTTTCTAAAATTCATCTTTACTCCATTACAATATCCCTACATGACAAGGATAGATGTGCGTTATTTTCATATTGCTTTCTTATTTTAATACAGTGATGAATGTATATACACAGAGCTTATTATATTATTCCCTCAGTATTTTTATAAAGTTAAGATTATTCCACCTATACTAGTATTTTATGTACTGGTCCATTTCTGCCATAGATATAATCATAGATAATAATACCCAATAGCAGTTTTTAACTGATATTTCATCCTTGAACTTATCATACTGGACTTTATGTTTGGTTTTGTTTTGTTTTAATGCACCTGAATGTTTTAGAATACTTTTTTTAAATAATTTTTATTTTGTTATATTAGTCACCATACGTAACATCCCCAGTTTTTGATTCAATGTTCCACAATTCATTATTTGCGTATAACACCCAGTGCACCATGCAATATGTGCCCTCCTTAATACCCATCACCGGCCTATCCCAATCCCCCACCTCCCTCCCCTCTGAAGCCCTCAGTTTGTTTCCCAGAGTCCATAGTCTCTCATGGTTCATTCCCCCTTCTCTTCCCCCCCCTTCATTCTTCCCTTCCTTCTCCTACCGATCTTCCTAGTTCTTATGTTCCATAAATGAGTGAAACCATATGATAATTGTTTTTCTCTGCTTGACTTATTTCACTTAGTATACTTTGAGCTTCATCAAAGCTGAAACTATATGCTTGGGCCACTACCATCAATATGGTCCACTAAGCTGTTATGGAAAGCCTTTTTCAGTTCAAATATGCAGCAATGATGAAGTATCATTTTCTAGAAGCCAGAAAAAATCACATTAAACTAATTCAAGACCAATAACATATCTTGTGAGTTAGAAGTAAATTCTGAAAAGATCTGAAAGTAGACTGTACAACTAGCTGATAGTATATAAAACTTCCATGAAAAAGGCCTTTCACTGAAAATGAGATCACAAAATGAAAACTACAAACCACAGGAGTAAAGGAACCCAGCATAAGGAAGAATAAGCAGATGCAGGAAGTAGAAAAATCAACATTCCAAGAAATAATAATAATAATAAAAACCCCCCAAGGAATGAATAATATTTCAAATCCTAATAGAATCCCAGGGAAGCTGTTGATTTTCAAGTTTACTGGACAACTGACTCCAAAGATTTTATTCCGTTATATAAACTCATATTTCATTAAAACAAAAAAAAATACAGAAAACCCCACAAATTCTGTTTTCAAGTATTTTATATTTGGTATACATAATGCAGTTGAAATAAAGAGGAAAACCTTTTGCCTAATACTTGTTCCAAAGCAAAGATTTTATGTAAAAGTATGGAATGATTGAAACATAATGTCTTGACCCCGCTAACCACCATCTTTTGCTACTTGCAAGAGAAAAATATGAATATTTAAAAAAACTCTTTAAAAAGTATGTTGTTGAAAATTTTTGTGAAGTAATATACCACAGTGAAAATTACAGAAAGTTTCACTAAGTAGCTTATGCAAAGTCAGTACTTGCTTAATGTCTTTAAAGACAACATCCATTGTTTAGGTAAATGAAGTGGACTTCTATAGCAGAGGTTACTGGCACAAATCAATATGCATTCTGTCCATACGGTATTTCAGTAATGGGTGCTTGGGATTCAGTATGCACCTTTGCTATAAATCCCAGGAAAAAGTTATATTAAAAGAAAGTTCTGTGATTTTAACCCAGAAATCAATGCAAATGTACACCAAAAATAAGACACTTTTAGACATATATGTCAAAAGAAAAATTGTTTATGTCATTGTCTTTCATAATTCTTTTTTTTTTTGTTTCCTATGTCCAATTTAAATTGGATTTTTTCCATTTCTCTCTTTCCTTGCGCAGAAAGCCTTTAAAGTACACAAGCATTCCATGCTGGGAAGAAGTCCATACATGTGATCCTTATTAAAAATATAAAATCAAAAAATCCAGAATAGCCAGAATCTGAGTAAGAAAGCCTTCAACTTGTTAGAGAGCGTAGGGGAAGAAAACTATTCCTTTTTTCCTTTTAGGTTCTTTGGCTGGACTGATAATTAAGTGGACAAAGGCAGATTAACATGGAAAAACAAATTTAATTTTGTAAGTATGGAGACCCAAAAATATGAACCCCCAAGAAGTGACCAAAGGAAGCGGCTTTTATACCCTTTAGACAAAGAAACAATCCGTGAATAATTGACAAAATAAAGAAGTTTGGGCTTGTGGTAGCAAATTAATGAGGAAATGTCAAGGTTTGTGTATATAATCTTCTTGCCCCTGAATTCCCTTTCTCCAGCAATAAGGACGTGTTCTACCCTGCAGGTGCAGGGAGGGTACTCTTCCCATGGGGAACTTATTTCCTGCTTTTGGGGGAACGGAGGAAGGTCAGAGTGACCTTCTTTCACTGACTGTTTCTTAGGGAACTTTAAAGCAAAATAATATGTCAGAGTGGTATATTTTGGAAGGCCTTCCCTGAATCCCATCAAGAGGTATTTGGGGATCAGGAGGGGGATACTTTTAGGAAAAAAAGATACACAGTATGAACGGAAGCTTATGTGATGAGATCAAATAAATGCAGAGTCACATGCACACATGCACATGCATGCACAGTCATTCACACACAATCTTTGCAGCTGGAGTTCAGATAAGAAATAGCTAATTCTGGGGGAGCCGATGCTGAAAAATGTTTCCTGATACAAATGGGGCTTTAGTAGGATCATGAAGGAAGGATAACATTTTGAGAGATACCAAGAAAATTGGAAAAGCACTTTATGTATGGAGATTACTGTGGGTACAGGAATAATCTGAGGAAATAAAATGCATCCTTAACCTCAACTAGTGTGCACAACAAACAGAAGGTAAAAACAGGAAAAAATGTTTCCCCCTCTCCCCCTGTTCTGTCTTCCTTCCCTCCCTTCTTTCCTTCCTTCTACAAATTAATTATTAAACCCCATCTTGTACAAGGCTCTAAGCATACAGCTATGAAAAGGGCCTTGCTTTTACCCTCAAAGAGCACATGGTCTGACAGTACAAACAAATACATAAACCATTTATTAGAGTAACATGTGACAAACTCACTTTGTGCTGTGGCATGGGGACAAATCTGTCTGGCCATAGGTGCAGATACACATTAGGGAAGGTAGGATTAAGTTAGGATGAGACCGGGTAAGCAAGGAATGGGCAGGTAGAAGAGTTCAGAGATGACAGGGTAGGAGGGAAGCAGAGAGCTTTAGGGATTCTTAACTGGGAACAGGTACCATAAAACCACCGACTGTGGTCACATACACATACAGGTACGCTAGGCTCGAATAATTACCATTCTTTTACTGTTGTCTATTAAAGCTAGCATTGCTGCACCCCATGGACTCCCACCTGCTAACACGTACATGTGCATTCACAGAACAAACATATGCAGCAGAGTTCTATAACCGCAGTCATGCTACAAGCAGAAGCTGCCATCGTGAACTGACTGAATAATGTGCATGACCTAAATGGGGGCTTAGAATAAATGTAGGCACATGCATGCCTTAATCAAATAAAATGTAGGCCAAATACATGTGTTTACTTTTATTTCATCAAAGCTGAGCAAGCTCTTTGTGTGTGTGTGTGTGTGTGTGTGAGTATGTGCGTGCATGGCTATAAAAATAAATATACCATTAACCTGAAAAAGAAATGAGCCATAAAGTGGGTTTCTATCAAAATAGGCATGAAATGGATGAAAACTTTAACTCCAGACCGGGACATATTTTGTGTTCCTTTTCAATTGTCGATAATGTATTAGGATACACAGTAAAACCCCTGAGGACATGTGGCATTGCCTGTCCTTTTCATGATAATCAGGGCGGGGGCAAGAACAAAGACTTTTGTCTCAGAATTGTGCCTTCTAAGATTAACACTCAAATACAAAAAAAATTCTAAGCTAGCAAACATATGTTAATTCCTTCAGAATTGTGAACAATTTCTGTGGATTTGTATAGAAATAATTCCCATGAATGTCATCATCAATATCTAGAACTATGCAAACGAAAGCTGCCAAATTACACTTTTTCTCTAAAGTGTAGTCGGACATCATACAATGCCACTCAATACACAGGCATCGCTGAGATCATTAAAGCTGAAGTAGAAATAGCCTTTTGCTAACGTTTCTAAAATGAGAGCTAAATCATCTTACGTTGCCAAATTGAAAGAGGATATTTGCGTTCTGATGCCTGAGGAAAGGAGTTAGGCAGGCAACTTCCATTACCACCAGAGTGGCAAATGGTGAGCGTGCCTGCGTGTGAGACTGACAATGTTGCCTTTAATATTTTAAATTAAGAGAGAATTCACAACATACAGAATTTCAACACTATGCAGAAAAAAAGATCCCTAGGGAATTACATGCAAGATTTTGGAAAGATTCTCTAGGGAAGGAAGAAAAAAATTAAATTTACAATGAGCTGATGGCCCCACGGGGAAAAGGGACATGTGGAATTACTTAAAACACAGCTGTCATTCTACAGGTGAAGAAACTGAGGCCAGAATACAGCATGCGAACTCTAACAGGGCCACAGAGTGAATGCAGTCTTCTTTCTGCTATTCCTGGCTGTCCCAACAAGCACAGGTACAGAGAAGGGGGATTATACAACCAAACTTCAAATATAACTTAATTTTTTCCCCAAATCATGCAGATACTACCTTTTCCTTTGCTAGAATCACCTAGAATCAATTTCTGTTTTACAAATAGATGTCTGACCAACTTTCGTATCATAATACTTACACATTATTTCATATTTTAACTAATTCATTTTTTTCAAATTTGATATTTGTGGCTTTGCAGCAAGGGATAAGTATTATGTCACACCACCCAACACATCAAACAGCTGGGCCTTTTGTAGTCACTGCTTTATTTGCTCCGTCTGTGGCTTCCTGTCACTTTTTTATTTCTAAGACCCTAGCCCCTGTGTCTGTGTTCCCAGCATCCAACCATCAGGGGTCTGAGCAAAGACACACACTCTTCTCCTTGATGCAGTTATTACCATATACACCTAATCTCTTCTTTAGTCACCCACCTTTCTGCATTCCCCAAGTCATGGGCCCCAATCACCTGTCACAGTAAGAAGATGGCTTAGTGTCTCTCACTTTACCTAAATCTAACATAACCCTCAAATGAATCTTCATCCACACCCATCATCACCCTCTTAAATATATTTTTTTNACCCATCATCACCCTCTTAAATATATTTTTTTCTACATTTGCTGCTCTCAGACAACCTCACAGACTTCTCTGCTCTTATGTGCCCTCCCCCAAACAGTACCCACCTTTTGCCACACACCTTTTTATTTTATTTTATTTATTTATTTNTCTACATTTGCTGCTCTCAGACAACCTCACAGACTTCTCTGCTCTTATGTGCCCTCCCCCAAACAGTACCCATCTTTTGCCACACACCTTTTTATTTTATTTTATTTTATTTATTTATTTGTGAGAGAGAGAAATAGCAAGAGAGAGAGCACCGGTGGGGAGGCGAAGGAGAAGCAGGCTCCCCAGAAGCAGGCAACCCGACATGGGGCTTCATCCCAGGACCCCGGGATTATGACCTGAGCCGAAGGCAGATGCTTAACCAACTGAGCCACCCAGGTGCCCTGCCACATACCTTTTTGACAATAAAATAATCTAATAAATAAATGGGCTCTGATGGACAACAGTGCTAACAATCTCTGAGTCCACTTTTGCATTCTCCCAAAGCCTTCTGAACATAATGCCTTCAAACAGAGGAATGGACCAAGTTAAGTATCCTTCATAAGGATAGTATGTTTCAGAAAGGGAAAGATCAGTTGTGGGGTACAGTTCTGACAGTGGGGCTTAGCAATGCACCTCAAATGATACCAGAAGGCACTGGATACTCTATCTTGACAGTGGTGGTAACTCCATGGGGCCATTTGTGATGAGAAAGGTCACTTTGAGCAAGCAAGTTATAAAATGTCTTGAAGCATTTAATCTTAACTCACATTTCCCTACTTAGTTGGTTATTAAAAAAAAGAAATTACATAAGTGAAATAGAATTTTATTATAATGGACTATGCTGTCAGAATTTTAGTTATGACAAGACTATCTGAAAACAAAAAGAAGAGAAAAACAAACAAAAAAACCCAAAGCAGAATTAGAAATTATCTCAGATATAAATTCTCTGTTCAGGTATAAGTCAGAATAGTCATATGTCATATTTACTTTTCAACTGAAATTTAGTTGAAATCTTGGCTCTGTTTTTTGTTTTTGTTTTGTTTTGTTTTTCACTTTGTGACCTTGGTCAATGTTTTCAATTTCTTTAAGCTTTGACTTCTTTATTAGTAAAATGGGGGGAAGAAGGGGTAGCGGGCACCTGCCTTTAGAATTGTTATGAGGGTTAAATTAGATAACATTTCTGAAGTAGTTAAGCACACTGTCTGGCACACGATGGCCACTTAATAAATGAGAGGTTTTATTACATTTTAGTTATGAGTTTGTCCTTTAAAAGTAATAATATAATCACTAATAGCAATGTGATTTTGGACTGCAAGAGATGAATCCACATTTATAAAACTGAAATGGAAAATTTTCAGGGAAAGTATAGAATTTTTCCTTACAACACTCTTTCCCCTTTCTTTAGAAATAGGTATTGCATAGCTCTATTGAGAATTCACCTCCTATTATTTAAAACAATGTTTGATTGGATTTAAACTATCATCGGACATCTTCTCAAAGGACAATCCAAACTCCTCAATTATCTTTTTCACATACATCTCAAAAGGTATTTTGAGTACCTGAAAGGCCATAATTCTTTTTCCCTAAAGTTTTGAATTCCATCTGATGAAATTATTACGCTTTGTGGAGCAGTACCATGTCACAGAAACAATAGCTTACATTAACCTCTTATTGCCTTTAGTCAGGTTCTTTCTTTTCCTTCATAAAAGTTAATTTAATGCTTTTGAAAGAAGCAAAATTGGCAGGGATAGAGAATTAAGGTCTACGTCACAAAATGGATACTGACTAGAATAAGTCACAATATTCTTGAAATCGTTGGCGATTTCAGAATCTCGACTACATTTAGAAAGGACTGCCTTAAGGGAGTGGTGGTAATTGAGTCTCCCTGGTCCATTCAGCTCCTGGACACATCCTAGGGATGCTAATTAAATCTATTCAACCTGGTGAGTGTTGGTTTTCAATTAAAAAAAAAATCACTGTCATCCTCTCCAGGATACATCGTGCTGCTGAGATTGGAACCACTGTGTGAAATGACAAAGAGGAAAGGGTTTTGTCAGGACATTTACCCTCAAAAGTTTCAAAACGTGGAACTCCAGTCTAAAATCATTCTTGATTAAAAAAAAAAAAAAAGAAGTATTTATTAGGTAGCTACCATCTGCCATTTTCCCCCCTTTGGGCACAGGGGATGAGACAGGGGTAATTCCTACTTTCCTAGAGTTTAATGGAAAGGAGGAGAGATATGAAACACATATATGGACCCATGACTGGCCTCACGGCCATATGACATGTGGGGTTTAAGGCTCCGTTTAAGTTGGTTTAAGGCTCAGCTATTGCCTTCCTGAAATTCTGAGTAATTTTTTTTTCTGAACAAGAGATTACATTTTTATTTTCATTCACTGAACTCCGCTAATTATGTAGCCAGTCTTGTTCTGATAGTAGTAAGTAGTATAAAGGAAATAAAACAAAGTAATAAGACTGAGGAAGAGAGGGGTCATGAGTCACAAAACTACTTTAGAAAGGAGTAAAAAAAAAACCCTTTCTGATGAGGAAATGTATGAGCCACGAATTACAGCATTTACTAAATTAGTGGATTTCATACACTGACAGGAGACTAAATTTATTTATTCAAATTCAACAAATACTGATTTAACACCTTTGCTGTGCAAGAAGCCACCAGATTACTCTTTAAGGAATAACAGGACACAGTTCTTGTCCCCAGTATATGTGAAGTAGAAAAATAAAGTACACACGTAGCTCTCCATATGCTTTTCAAGAGAGACATTCAGAGACATGAGGATTCCAGAAGTGGAAGATAACAGAACATTTGGGACAATACGAGAAGACCTGGAAAGCAGGGGACCTAGGATATCTCTCTGCCACAGTTTGGTAGGGTGGGGTGGGATAGGGAGACCATCCAGGCAGAGGAAATGGCATAATTAAAGTCTCAGAAGACAAGCAGATTGCCTGTGAGGGTAACAGTGAATAATGTTTAAGTGTAACTACTATATAGGATGGATGTAGGAAAACATTAAAACAAAAAAACAAACAAACAAACAAAAACCGCACCTGAGTGGATCCTTACCTCCTTTTTTCTTCTCTTCGCTTTCACCAAAAACATTGCTAAATCTTATTGATTCTGTCTTCTAAATATCTCAAGTGCACTGCTCTACCTTATTTGGGGCTGTGATCATCTCATCTCTACTTACTGGTTTCTCTGTCTCCAATTAGGCCTTTTCTCCAGAACAGTTCTTTCTGCAATTAGAGGACACTTTCTAAAATGAAAATCGGATCATGTTGCTGTTGGGATTGGAATATTTCAATGTAATACTGTGAGTGCATAAGTCTTGATTCTAAAATCAGGCTTAATGGGATTTGTGTCTTAGCTGTACCACTTACCCACTGTGCTATGCTTTTTGTTTTTTC
Organism: Ailuropoda melanoleuca; assembly: GCF_002007445.2. NCBI lineage: Eukaryota > Metazoa > Chordata > Mammalia > Carnivora > Ursidae > Ailuropoda > Ailuropoda melanoleuca. The sequence continues at coordinate 3,254,761 of NC_048224.1, forward strand.
TTAAGTAAGCTCTATGCTCAATGTGGGGTTTGAACTCATGACCCTGTGTTCAAGAGTTGCATGTTCTACTGACTGAGCCAGCCCGGGGCCCCCGAGCTATGCCATGTTAATGAGCTTCTTAGCCTGTCTGGTCCTCAATTTCCTCATAGGGTGGCTATGGTAATTCAATAAAATAATGTATACGAAGCAATAACCCTGGTTAACATGGAGAGCATTCAGTAAATGTTAACTGTTGTCAGGATATAGTCAAATTCCTTGGTGTGGAATCAAAACACTAAGTGGGCCTCTAGCTTTCTCACTAGTGTCATTCCCTGGCTGATTCTTTATTTTCAAAACATTCAGCTGCGTGACATGCTGTCCCTCACATCCAGGACAGTAACGTGCTCTGCTTTCTCCCAGGAATGCTTCTCTTTCATTACCTATCTGCCTCATTCCTTCATCTATAGCTGTTATTCCCATTTGCTAAGCATGAAAACTCAGACTCTGATTGTTCCAATGTCTTCTTCAAAGTCACGCTGTGAGTAGCAGAATACAGCCCTTAAACACATTTGTATTGGTTCAAATCCTGGCTCATTCCCCTGTACTTACTATCTCACAAATGTCAGATAGTCTCTGGGGGAAAAATTCATTTTTTTTTCTCAGTACAATTATTCTCAAAATATGCACTTTGTCTTCTGCCCGTACCATTTCTGTCTTCCTCTCTTATGTGAAAATTAATATTGGTTTCCACTGACAGCTTATTTATGTCAACTAAAATGAGAAAGCAAACAAATACATGCATGAACAAAAGCCTGACATACCAACTCCACCAAAGAATAATGTTCAGTCTTTGGGTTAATGGGCTGCTATCCCAATCTTTGGAAGAATCTTGAGGCAGTCATTTTCAAGTATCAACCATAAACTTGGTGCTATAGAAGTGGCACTGTCATTTTTAAGGCATTTAGGTAAAGCAGTCACAGTATAAATTTAAAAGGGATGGGTAGTAAGGAGGGCACGTATTGCAGGGTGCACTGGGTGTTATACGCAACTAATGAAGCATCGAACTTTGCATCGGAATCCAGGGATGTACTGTATGGTGACTAACATAATATAATTAAAAAAATCATTAAAAAAAAATTCACCCATTTAAAAAAAAAGGGATGTTAATCTGCTTGGTGAAATGAAAGTTTTAATCTTAAAGTCTGGCTAATGTAAATTCAGATTGCTATAGATTCATTCCATAAACATCAATAATTTTTCATTATGTTAAAATCAATCCCAGTTTCACATTCAAACAACAGATTCAAGTAAATACCTTAGAGGATACCACAAATGTTCTTATGTTGGATCTCTGCAAGAAATAGCTGCATGTTCTTATGAGCAAGGGAAAATTTAGCTTTGATTCCTCCATTCCTAGAAAAAAATCCCGTTCATACTTCCTAGAAAAATCCAACCATACTTTCTAATTAACCATAACAAGTGATTTACTCTTACAGACTCGAAAGAAAGAAAGAAAGAAAGAAAGAAAGAAAGAAAGAAAGACAGAAAGAAAAAGAAAAAAGAAAAAATCCTGAAGGAAAGTTGGATTAAAAAATTATACCACAAAACTTCATTAACAGCACATGAAACTATCTGGAAGTGGTACATATTTATGGTGCTATGTGACATGCTTCTTGATCTTAAACAGAATTGAGGTGTGCCTGAGTGGCTCAGTCAGGTAAGCATCTGACTTAGGCTCAGGTCCTGATTGCAGAGTCCTGGGATAGAGCCCCGCATAGGGCTGTGTGCTCAGTGGAGAGTCTGCTTGAGACTCTCCCCTGCCCCTCGCCTGCCCCGCCCCTGACTCATGCTCTCTCTCTCTCTCGCTCTCTCTCTCAAATAAATAAATAAAATCTTAAAGAAAAAACAGTTGAATTGAGGAGTTCATTTAACTTCTACACACCTCAAGTTTTCTCATCTATAAAATGAGAACAACAGTGTCAGCCTTGCCCATGCTTCAGAATTTGTGTGAAGATTAAATGAGATAGCCAGTATGAAAGCTCTTTGAAAGTATATATACAAATCAAATATAACGTGACATCATTTCATATTGGGCAAGAAACATAAACCCTTCAACTCTCTTTCAATTGGTAGAAAAAAATCACTTAGATCCTCTCTCTCAGATTGTCACTTGAATTTTTTGCCTTACCTGGAATGTTCTTTTTTCTCCTCTCCGCCAAAATTCTGTAAAAATTCATTTTATCAATGAAATGTTTCCTAAGATCTATAGCCCTTATTTCTCTCATCTAAAAACCCTTACCTCTGGGGCGCCTGGGTGGCACAGCAGTTAAGCGTCTGCCTTCGGCTCAGGGTGTGATCCCGGCGTTATGGGATCGAGCCCCACATCAGGCTCTTNGCGTCTGCCTTCGGCTCAGGGCGTGATCCCGGCGTTATGGGATCGAGCCCCACATCAGGCTCTTCTGCTATGAGCCTGCTTCTTCCTCTCCCACTCCCCCTGCTTGTGTTCCCTCTCTCACTGGCTGTCTCTATCGAATAAATAAATAAAATTTAAAAAAAATAAAAAATAAAAAATAAAAATAAATATGCTCCTATTCATTAAAAAAAAATAAAAAAAATAAAAATAAAAAAAATAAAAACCCTTACCTCAAATTTGTATAAGAGAATCTTTGCAAGTTCATCCCATGAATGTTAGTCTTGCTACCTGTATCCAGTTGGCAAGTCTTTTAAGACAGAACTACTCTCACATCGCCTCCAGGTGCCTGGCACTGTTTTGAGCACAAAGGACGCACTCAATACTGAATTGCCGAATGGATTCATTCACTCCTTAGGAAGGGTGACTGCATTTTCTGTTTAGCCATCTTGATGGTTATTCACAGGATATAATTTATTCTGCCTACAATGAATCTAGCCTAGAATTAGGCATATGGAGATTAACTGATACAGGACAAACAGGCAGATTCCACTGGTTGTATAATTGTTCAAGTTTCCCTTGGACTTTTCATTTTTAACAGTGAGATCAATCCTCAACAGGAGATATTCATAAATATAGGGACTTTGGCATTAGACTGACCTAGGTTAATATCTGACATTTTCTACTTATAAGCCATGGAACTATTGAAAGTTACCTTGATTTTCTTATCCGTGAAATAGGGATGCTATTACAAATAGTGCATATATACTATTGGCTATAAGTGTGATTAATGTCTGTATCAGAGGGTACTTCAGCAACTCATTCATTTATTCATTTGTTGGGTATACAGAGATGGATTAAAGAAACCCTTATTGGGGCACCTGGGTGGCACGGATGGTTAAGCATCTGCCTTTGGCTCAGCTCGTGATGCCAGGGTCCTGGGATAGAGCCCCACATGGGGCTCCCTACTCATCGGGGAGCCTGCTTCTCCCTCTCCTTCTACTGCTCCCCCTGCTTGTGCTCTCTGGCTCTCTCTGTCAAATAAATAAATAAATAAATAAATAAATAAATACAATCTTAAAAAAAAGATAGCTTTTACTTTTGAGGACTGAAAGTGCAATCAGGACTATAATCTGATCAGTACTAATGAAGGTATGTTTGACCAGACTGATGTAGGAATACAGTGGAAGAAATGATTACTTTTCCATGGAACCATCAAAAAGAGGTATGACAGAAGAAGAGTCATTTGATTTGGGGCTTACTTGATGAGCAAAATTGTTCTAGTAAGTAGAAAGAATGTGATGGAGAAGAAAAGAAGCTTCCAGATAAGCAATTGATGAACACTAGGTCTTGGCTTTGTAGAACTTTTGCTTAAAAATCTAATGAGAACAGACAGATGAAGATACTACAAGAGGACTCTATTATAAAATTGGGTAATCTTAGCTTTATTAGTTCTAAAGATAGGCCCTTTGCTACACACAATTATTAAATATGTACAGACATACATACACAATATATGCACACACATACATATATATATGGCCAAATATTGCCTTTATCATTCATCTAACATAATGGCATATACATTGAAAATGAAAACTTAGTCCCTTTGTCAAAACACAGCAATATATTGAGATGATTAGAAACTATAGTATTTAATCAAACTATTCCTTTTTTTTTTAAGATTTTATTTATTTATTTGACAGAGACAGTGAGAGAGGGAACACAAGCAGGGGGAGTGGGAGAGAGAGAAGCAGGCTTCCCGCCGAGCAGAGAGCCCAATACAGGGCTCGTTCCCAGAACCCTGGGATTATGACCTGAGCTGAAGGCAGACGCTTAACGACTGAGCCACCCAGGTGCCCCAAATCAAACTATTCCTAAACTCTAAAATAGGAGTAGTAGTTGGTTTTAATCTAAATTATGATCTAGTTGTCTACTCATATTTAATTGATATTCCATAAATTATTTTAATGACTCATCAATAGTTATTTTTTGGTACCTTGAGAGGTGAAAATAATGCTATCTATTTCAGAAAAAAAAATCAAAGTAAAATCAGTCCCATAGAACTTGGAAGGTTCACAAGAAGCCTATAATTCTGCTTAGAAATGAATATATTTAAGAAAAAGACCAATATGTATATTGTTTAAGAATTCTTACAAAAGTAATACATCACCCTTTCTCTGTTCATGGTTTTGGTGGTATTAACAAATATGAAGTCCTATTGATTAGTTATTGGAATTTGCCAAGGATTTTTCATGGATAGACCTACACTGGCACAAATAGTAACTTGTCACAGATAAGTTCATTTACAGCAACGAATACTTTGTAAAGATGACTGTAAGGAAAATAAGACAGCTTTCAGAGGTGCTTGTATTTGAAAGTCATAAAAGACTTATTGATAAAACTTACATTTAAGAAAAAGTGTTCCATGGGTGGAAAAAGCATTTTGCTTTCCTTTTTTAATCAACAACATGAAGTTATAAATACCACTGAAGGTGATATATCATTAAAATAATCCTGATTGTGGGGCACCTGGGTGGCACAGCGGTTAAGCGTCTGCCTTCGGCTCAGGGCCTGATCCCGGCATTATGGGATCGAGCCCCACATCAGGGTCCTCCGCTATGAGTCTGCTTCTTCCTCTCCCACTCCCCCTGCTTGTGTTCCCTCTCTCACTGGCTGTCTCTCTCTCTGTCAAATAAGTAAATAATATAAAATAAAAATAATCCTGACTGTATGTGATTCAGCATAGATATAAGGGCTTCATACATAACATATAAATGTTGATGGGAAGGGAAGGTAGTTACTTCTTAAAAAAAAAAAAAGACAGAAAACAGAGATTTTCTTGTAGTAAATCTGACCACAACCAGGTTAAATTTTTCTTTTATAAATATACATAGGTTGGGATGCCTGGGTGGTTCAGTAGGTAAGACTCTGCCTTAGGCTCAGGTCATGATCCCAGGGTCCTGAGATAGAGTCCAGCATCAGGCTCCCTCCTCAGCGGTGAGTCTGCTTGTCTCTCCCCCTCTGCCTTCCCCCAGCTTGTGCTATCTCACTCACTCACTCTCTCTCTCACACAAATAAATAAATTAAATCTTTTTAAAAAAATAAATAAAATATGCATAGGTTAATGACTATAAACCTTATAACACAGATCGTAAATGTATATGTAAAAATCAAAAAGCAGCAAATTTCTCCTCACCCAGTTGAGCCAAAAGTGATCAGCAATTTAATCACTATTATGTCTAATAATATTATAGAAAATAATTGCAATTTTTATTAGTTACAAACATAATTAAATGTCACTTGATATTTAGCAGTCATGACATGCGAACTATTTTCAGTTACAGCACTATTAGCCTTACTTAATGAACAAAAAATATTTAGCAAAGTTTTCTAATTTAAAGCATATTTCTTCATTGTTAAAATTGAGGAATAAAAATTTCAATTCTGTGGACAACTATCTAGTACTACCTTCCATGTTTGTTATCATAATAGGCTCTATCACAGTTTTTTAGGATTTATTTATTTATTTTAGAGCAAGAGAGTGTGAAAGAGCATGGGGTGGGGGGAGGGGCTGAGAGGAGAGTGGCAGAGAGGGAGGGAGAGCGACAAGCAGATTATGTGCTGAGTGTGGAGCCCAATGTGGGGCTCGATCCTATGACCCCAAGATTAGGACCTGAGCCAAAATCAAGAGTCTGACAATCAACCAACTGAATCACCCAGGCACTCTGGCTCTATCATATTTTTGTGATGGTTTTTAAAGCAGTACTTCTAGCCCATTGTCATATTTTAAAGTACAGACTCTGAAATTTGGCAACATACATCAAATATGTTATATTTGTGAAGAACTTTGATCTAACGATTGTATTAGGATGTTACTAAATAATGCAAATATGTGCATACGCTAATGTTCAGTGCTTGGTTATTTATATTACTGAAACCTGGAAATAACCAAGTATGAACCAATGGGAGACTGAGCATAAAGTATGCAACTCAACATGCATATAATGACATGCAACATAATCACTAAAATAATGATGCAGTTTAGTATTTATGACATGGGTGGATGCCTATGATGTATTAAGGAAAGAATCAGCATGTCAAATTGTAGTGATTTTATTTATGTATTTATAAATTTCTACATATGAAGTCCTCTTCCATATATGCACTTAGTTTGGTGAAAAAAGCAATCAATACTTGAAGTGATCTTTTTCTCTCAATGGTTTAATTTTTGTGATCTCTCTTAATAATGTTATTCATTGCTAAGGCATTACTTCTACCCCTCAGAAAACGGTCATATTCAATGGACAAGTGTATTTTTGTAAGTACACAATTTATGCTGCCTACACAGTTGATGATACTGCCTAGAAATGTCCCATGTATAACCTCCATAGTCATACACAGTGGTGCGGTCTTCATTATGCCTTTACAAAGTAATAAACTTTTGTATAATAAAAACAATTTGATTCTAAAAAAAAGAATATCTCTAAATAGTGATTGTCTTTTCCTTGTAAAATTTTTATAACAGTTTTATATAAGAGACAAACAAATACTAAGCATGTGAATAATGTTGAAATAACAATAATAAAACTTTAACTATATAATTATCAATCTTTTCTCTCTTCCCTTCTCTTGGGAATAGAAGAAAGGCTCTAAGACTGGGAAGCCATAAAATATATCTGAACATGAGTAGTTAAAATTTGAATTGCTGAAAATGTCATTGTGTGCCTTACCTGTGATACTACCAATTTCAAATGACACAAAAATGTTTTTTCATTCTTTGTTCTGGGCCAAAGATAATTGGAGCTCAGGAATACAACCCACACCCTCTGGCTCAGCAATACACCACTTGGGATTTAATGTTCTTTTTCATATAGGTTTTTGTCACATAATTTTACAGTGAACATTGAACTGGCTAAAATGTGAAAATGATGCTAACCTAAAGAAAACATTCATAAACACAGTCAGTTGTACTCTTATTAAAAGTTTCACTTGGTATTGGAGCTAATAGGATTTGACTCTGGCCACCCAGACATCCTGGAACATTCTTGGCACATGTCAGATCTAGGTCTATGGGAAAGAATGAGAAACTAAAAAGAATGTCAAGGACAGCAGTGTTGAAACAAAATAAACAGTGGAGAATGTGAAAAAATAATGAAGGCTTTTGACAATTAAGAAGAAGCACTTAAATCACCTGTTTGGGAATAACATGTGCAAACATTTATTGAGCATGTACTCGGTGTTTGCCATGGTACTGACAGCGTTGTATCCATTGTTTTGTTCAGTATTCAAAAGCTCATGAGCTAAATATACTTATTATCTCCATTTTCCAGGAGAGAAAATTGAGGCACAAAGGGGTTAAGTAGTTTGTCCCAGGTCACACGATTAAGTTCTCAGTTTTGCGTGATTATAGGTTCCTGGTTCTTAACCACTGCACTACTGTGAATAAAAGACTGGGAGATGGCAATCAAAATATGAATTGAACCACTTATATTTCTACCCATGATAGAGGAGCTTATAATAGAAATACTCTACTGTTTTGTACTACTAGAACATCTATATAAAAAATAAGCATACACAAGAAAGCGTCTTTTTAAAAGTACTGAAGAGTTCTGAGTTTGCTAGGACTTTAAGGGCTAATATCGTGGAGAAAAGAGAAGTTCATTGGAGGTAAGAAACACATACCTTAGGACATTTGCTAATTTGTTAAGTAGCTACTGGTTGGAAATAGATTCTGCAAACAATAGAAAGTGGCAGAGCTCTCTACAGTGTCAAACAGGGAGGGAGACAAAAATTAAGGTTTATAATTCAGGAACCAAGATTTTAAAGTGAAAAAAAAAAAGAGGAATTAACGTAGTCTGAGACAGTTTTTCTTTTGAGGTCTTTTTTTTTTTTAATTTCCAGGTTTTATTTAAATTCAATTAGTTAACATATATGGTAAAGTTGGATTTAAGTATAGAATTTAGTGATTCATCACTTACATATCACACCCAGAGCTCATCACAAGTGCTCACAGTAATACCCATTTCCCATTTAGCCTATTCCCCAGCAACCTCCCTCCATCAACCCTCAGTTTGTTCTCTATAGCTAAGAGTCTCTTATTGTTTGCTTCTCTCTCTCTCTCTCTCTCTTTTTTCCCCTTCCCTATGTTCATCTGTTTGTTTTTTTAGATTCCACATATGAGTGAAATCATATGGGTATTTGTCTTTCTCTGACTGACTTATTTCACTTAACATAATACACTCTGGCTCTAGCCACATGATTGCAAATGGCAAGATTACATTCTTTTTGATGGCTGAGTAATATTGCATTGTGTGTGTGTGTGTGTGTGTGTGTGTGTGTGTCTGACATACACATAGAATAAATGCAATTAAGATATTCAAGATGATAATAAAGGGAATTGCATCAGAGAAATGAAAACTATGAAAACTAATACAATAGAATTCTAAAATATAAAAAATGCAATAACTAAAATTAATAGCTCAACATATAAATTGAATAACAGACTGGACAGGATAGAAGAGGGGACAGGTGACTTCAAAGATAAGTCAGTAAAAAATATCCTGATTTATGTACAAAGGAAAAAATACAGAGGAGAGTGTAAGAGATACATAAGACACAATGAATAGGTCTAGTACACTTGTAATTGGAATCTAGGGTAGTGTCTACTGCTTGCATAGCTCAGTTCTCCTCCTCAATACTAATGCAGTCATTCTCCCAGGTGCTGGAAGTGTTAGCAACTCAAACCTCTTAGCTAAATCCTGCTCTAGAAATTTTCCTGGGTTAAAGACACACATCCTGTCCAGAGACACTCCTGCTCTCTGAAGGCTGCCTACATCTAATGGCTGGCTGATGGAAAGGAATAAATGTCTGGCCTGCATGAAAGGACGTCACAGCTCTAGAACTCCTCACGGAATTGGCAGAGGCCTTTATGCCACTCATCACAACTCTACTCCTCTCTCTGCCCATTCTTACTTCCTTGATGCCCACACAGATGTTGGTTCAGAGAGTACTCCCCAAATCCTCATCTCAGAGTCTGTTTCCTGGGGAACTTGTTCTAAGACAGTAGGAACAAAGAATGTCCAGGAAAGCAACACCAAAGCAATGTTTGGCTGTTTAATAACCTACCAACTGGCTGCAAAGAGAAATCCATTACTGGTGGAAGGTAAAATATAGACTAGCCTGCAGCAAGCTGTAGCAGGGGAATTGTTCACTGGTGAACTGGGATGGGGTACTACTAGTACAGTAGCTCAGGCTGTTGAGAATTAGAGGAAGTGCTAATTATAAAGACAATAGGATTGGAAGTCTCTTGCTAAGTAGCAATAATGCAATGTAGAAAACTTAAAAAATAAAAAAGAACTGAGGATGATTAATCACAATTAATCAAAGATGAAAGTCAGAGGCCTTTATATGATTACCTATCTGGTCTAAAGGATCTACTGTGAAGTATTATAATTAAATAGTAAGTTTATCAAGGTCTTTAGATACAAGGTCAATATAAAAATTTGTATTTATACATACTTGCAAAAAGAAAACACTTGGGAAACAAAATGTGTGTGTATTTTATTATATATGCAATGACATATACAGTATGTATTTCATGGTAGATTGCCTGCAAAGATGGCCACCAACAATTTCTTTATCCCTGTATGCACTCTGCCTATCAAAAAATTAGACTGTCTTTCCCCTCCACTTGAATCTGAGCGGGATCTGTGACTTGCTTTGACCAACAGAATACAGCAGAAAGTGTCATTATATGACTTCAAATTTAAGCCTTTCAAGGTGTGCACTGTTGCATTTATTCTTGGATGTAATCTACCAAGTATAGAGGCTTGTTCTAAACTGCCTCATGATGACAGATCACATGGAGAGAGTGAGAGGCCGTGGACAGGAGGATCAGTATGCCCCACAGGACAGCCAGCGTCTAGACCTTAGGGAGGCCATCCTGATCCCAGAAGAACCACTGCAGCTAGCATCGGGAGGAGAGAGAAACTAAATATGCTGGTCCAGTGAAACTCCTGAGCAACAAAATGGCTGCCTTATAAGTCACTACATTTGTGTGAGTGTGTGCATGTGTGCATGTGAACACAATGAAGTTCAGAAACTCACCCTCAACAATGTAAAAGCGAATAGAGGTAAGAGTGAACTATGGCATAAATTTAAATTACTAAATTTTGTATTTGGAATTATATTTAACAGTAATACAGATAAAATTTTTAACAAAGAAAAATTCCTGAAGTATTTCTCCATATAAATTCAATTACGTTTTGTTAGAAAAATCATTATCTTGAACAACAGTAAAATTGGAATTCCTTCACCACTAATTTTAGAAGCAAATATAAAGATGTACCGAGTTATTTTTAGGTAATACTAGTGGAAATGCAAAACACACAAACACACCAAAGAAAACTGAAACAGAAAGAGAGATTGAAAAAAAGAAGGAGCAAATGGTATATATCATGTATTGTCTGAACTACTTTAATCATGAAGCTGTGTTTATTGAATTAATTTTAAATCAAAAGTAGAGCATGAATGGGATTGGAAATGTAGCAATCTAGCATTAGAGAGAAGGCTTTCAGAGACAGACATTGCCTTACCATTTCTGAGGCAGGTCCATTTCTAATGTATATAGTCAACTGACCACGTGTTTGCCACTTTTCCTTCAAGGTTACAATGTAGTTCACTTTCATAGTTAACATGGTGAGGCAAAGGAGCTAAAAGACAAACTTATGGTGTTTTAAAAAAATGATTCCCTAAACACTTGGGTGAATGTATTATTATTTGTAGCCCAATATTTCAGTTTGAAAAAGGGAAATATTGATCCTACAAGAAAGGGCATAATTTTGTGATTTACCGAAGAGCTTTTTTATTTACTTTGAAGCTCTCTCCGAGGATCTTTTGTTCTTTTGAATAACGTTGAAAAATAAACCCAACGGTGCAGACCCATGCCTCTGCCTGAGGGGGAAATGCTTTGTTCAAATAAAAATTAGCTAGCATATTTAGGATTTCACAATACTAGGTAATATGTATGGAATTTCTAAAGTATCCTTTAATGAATCATGAAGCCCCTTTAATACCTAAGAAAAGAATAAGCCTTCAAACATTTCAAAGAATCAATTTAATTTGATTTCTTATATTTCCTGTGGCATAACAAAGAAAGGATTACAGCTAACATTGAAGAAAGTGGAGTTTTAGAGAGATCAGGAAATCACTATAATTCCAGTTTTAGACAATGCTTTGCTTTCAAAGATTCACTAAGGGCATCCCTCAGATTCACAGGCAATTGAAACAGTCACTTGAACATAATCAGAGAAGCATAATGTGTGTTTGTGTGCAAGCAAAAACATGTGAGGGCGTGTGCACACATGAGGGCGTGCGTGCGTGCGTGTGTGTGTGTGTGTGTGTGTGTGTGTGTGTTGGGTAGGGCGGGCAAAAGTTAGGACAAGTTAGAAGAGGGGCAAGGGGAAAAAGAGAAAAATGAAGAAACACCAAGAGAACACACAAAACAAACATGCTTTATCCTTAGAGATACATTGCATTGCCAGACATCTTACTGACATGTTTTTTGAAGGACTTAAGATGCCTATATGCCCAAAGCAAGTTTGAATCTCAGCTGGCACAAGCTTATTGAAGCTTATTGAATTGTTGATCCTGGATTAGCAGGAAATCAGTTTTCTTTACAGAACTGAACTGATACAAGTGAAGTTGGATCAGAATTGTGTTGAAGATTTTCAAGGGGTAAAACAGAACCACTTTTCAGAAAACTGGCTTGGTTTAGGATGGCTTTACTAAAAAAGGTTACACATATAGGTTGCTCATTCAAAGAAATTCATGAGGGACCCTTAAAAAATTCACTTGTTTTGTTTGGTTTTACTTAGAAAAGAAAAAAAAAAAAACAGAATCCAAAAAAGTAAGAGATTTACATATTATAAATAAAAATGTGGTTTTGATTTGGAATTTTCCCCCAACCCAAGAGAAATTAACAGTGAAAAAGTTTCTTTTTTTATTATCAAACACTGCACTTGTCATATCTCCCTTATTATCCATTAATGTTGAAAGAAAGTTAGTAAGAATTGAAAGCATCATATGTGTTATTCTCTGAGACAAGATTCACAATGATATCATACAAAAAACCCTTCAAACTCATAGATAACTCTCTTCTTTATTACTACTGAATATTTACAATCAGCAAAAGAAAAGTATGCCTTTTTAATTTTAGTACTAAAATCTTCACTGCATTTGAGGCCACAATATCAAGTCCCAAAATGAAAAATTCTTCCTGGAAATTTTAATGTCAAACAAGCTGAATCTGATGGAGGCCAATTTCCAACATTCTTAACATCTCATTTGGCAAACTATTTGATTATTTTTATCTAATAAGCTCAAAAAAGCAGTTTACATTCTTTTTTGACATGGTCAGCTAAAGAGAAATCATTACAATTATTTGCCTAGACAAAGGAAATTATAATTGCAAAAGTCCTAGAATATTGCTTTACAGAGGGCCTCTGTCAGTCTTTAGTTCTGCGTATACTCAAACATACTCTCCAGAGTACATGGTCAACAGTTGGCTTTGTATATTGAAATATGGGTCCAGAAGTAAGAATAAAATCAACAAGAACAGAGTTTAAGCATTCTAAATTAATTTTTATATACATACTGCCTAAACTTCTGTGAACTTCTTCACTAATAAAAAAATTAATCCTGGGGCCCCTGCTTTCAAAAGCAGGTTTATTAACTGTTTATTTAAAAATGATGTTAATTATTAACATTTTATTTAGTTTACAAAATTGGCTTTGGTCTAGTAACTATCATTGTTGCAATCCAAAGGCAGATTGTATATTCTTACCAGACAGCTCTGATTGAGGTTAGTCCCTGTTCTCATTAGAATTTAGTAATCATGTGTTTCTTCACAGAATTTCTTGTAACTGAAGAAAGGGAACATTAAAAGGCAATTGAAAAATATTTAGTTTATATTATGGAGTAGTTCAAACTCATATTTAGATCCAGAGGACTTTAACTTTCTTAAAATATTTCTTGGAAATCTGTCAAATTTTGGACTTTGCTTTATAGGATTGCTTTGTTGATTGATTGATATATTTATTTAGTTAATTTGATTTAGACTCAAAGGGCTAAAAATTTGGTTCACTACACTTCATCAATTTTGGTCAATGTATAGACCACTTTTTATTAAACTTTTCAAGTGTCTTTTACAATTATTTCCAGTAAGCATATGCAAGAAGAAAATGTACATAATAAATCAGATTTTTTCTTTGAATTATTGGAGAAAAAAATATGTATATAATTAAATAACTGAAAGTTTAATATTAATCAGTTTTCTTTAAACTTGAGATCAGTGATTAGCAACATATGTGTGGTTACCAGCCTGAAAATCATTTCTTCTTCTTAGGTTTATTTTTAAAATTGTGAAATTTCACATAAAATTCAGATTTGAGACTTTTAACAATCAGGATGTGACAATAAAAGGCATTGTCCTTACCTAGTAAAGATGGACTAGAGGTGAGAAGTGCATATGCGTTCTGATTTGCCACAGTTGTCACCAATCCCTATTGTCTTTGTTCTCTATTCCTATCGCTGATATAAACCATCTAAACCTAGAAAGTATTTAGGCATGAGAAATATGATGTAAAAATCCTGTCTTCACAATCTAGTCACACCTCATCTCATTTCTGTGCGATCTACTCCCTGCAGGTATATACCTTGACAGCATCTGGCCTAGCCATACTTCTGCCACTGACTTCCTAATACTCCTAGCACTCTACCAGGTATAATCAAAAACTTCAAGGGAATGAAAAGCCCGTGCAGATGGCCTTGGGTTTCTGGGGGGATAGTACTTGGTAAATAAAAGCTTCCTCTCCTACCCTTTGAATGAACAACTTTGAGATATTTTCATCTTTAAAAGATTTCACTATGGTAAGGCCCTGTTGTCCTGAGTGTTGACAACCTGACTAACTGAGTGTTGACAACCTGACTAACTCGCCCTTCAATGGGTTTTCATTCCATCCTGGTTTCACTCCTTCTAACACCCGACCTCCTCTTCTCTAGGACCATTTCCCAACATAAAGTAACTACCTGCACTTAAGCCTATTCTTAGGCTCTGTTTTTTCAAGACTGAAGCACTGGATATCTTGAACCCTTTAATTACAGTATTTAGCAGACACTGGTTAGATACAGACTCACTGATAAGAATTAAACCCTCCCAAATTTCATCCCTGATCTTTGGATGGAGTCACAGAGGCATTCAAAAAAAAGAATTTCATTTAATTCTCTTGGTAAAATGAGAATATGTTAATAAATTTTATACTTATAAATATATGTGAATGAGGAGAACTCTTATAAATAGCATATATGTATGTTGTCCCCTTGTTCAAAGTACAAGGTTTCAGGAATTTTTTAAGAACTCTATGTGATGGAAGCAGATATTGGACTATTTTGTTAACATTTAAATATTTAGTACAGTCATTAATTTTACACAGCGCATATGCATACATTTTCAGTCATGCAGATCTATGCAGCAGAATTTTCCATGCTGGTTCCTATAGGTTTGGGGCTGGTGAATCTGCCCCTGTTGCTTGTTGACCCAATAATGCACAAAGACAAGGAAAGCCTGTCTGTGGCACCTAAATCATGGTAATAACATAGAAAAAGAAAATATGCCAGCAAAGCTGCTACCTGCTCTTTTTCTTCATCCTTTTCTCTATTCTTTATATTAAACATAGTGTGATGTAGATGTTTGCTTTCATTGGAAAAGATTATCTCACTTTCTTAAAACAATATAATAAACACTAATATTTTTTAGAGCAGCCAGATTCATTGGAACTCTGCATCCTTGTGCACATTTGGCCTTTATTTGGCAGAGGGCTGTAAGGGAAATGTTAACAGTGGAAGACAAACCTGAAAGTACCAGGCAATGAGCTCTTCCACAAAGCAGATTTAGGCAGATAACTAAAGACTACTCTTTGAAATTCTAGGTTTTTATTCTTATCTACTCTTCTTGGAAATCTTTCCAAAATTTATTATTTCTTATTTTACTGATGTCTTTCACAAAATAAGCTGAATACAATTTGCAATTTTTGATAGTAATGTCACCAGAAATTATTGACTGGGTGATTGTAATCACAATGATGTCCTCAGCAACTAATGAAGTATGTCAGATTTTTATCCCTATGTCAAAGGGTCCCAGACTGCTGGGTTTTGCAGCAGTTACATTTTAATTTTCTCTATTCTTTTCTTTATTACCAGGCAAATTTTTATGTTTAAAGAGTCCTGCTTGAATTTTCTTCCATTTTGGGAATAAGAATGTCACACTTTTTAGAATCTGTTGAACTTCTTTTAAGATATAAATTCTTCACTAACTTATGACTCATATTTTTAATAAAAGTAAATTGTGATAGTCCCTGCAACCCATGATTCATGGCAGTGTGATGTGACAGAGGGCTGAGATTTGCTGCTTTAGGTATAAACTTCACAGCTGAACTGAGGTAAGATGCTGGGCTTCCAACTTGGCAAATGTCTATCCGTCACCAAAATTTGATAACTGATTTACCCATTTCAAGTATTGCTGCTTTCTCTTACAGTGCTGTATTAGTTTGCTTTTACAGTGCTGTATTAGTTTGCTGAAGTTAGCATAACAAAGTACACAAGCTGAAGGGTCTATACAACAGAAATCCATTGTCCCACAGTCCTGTAACCTAGAAGTCCAGAATTAAGGTGTCAGCAGGTACATTCTTTGTGCGGACTATGAAAGAAGGATTTGTTCCAGGACTTGCTTTGTTGGCTTGTAGATGGCTGTCCTCATTTGTACATGGGATTCACCCTGCATGTGTATCTCTATGCCCAAATTTTCTCTTCCTGTAAGATCATCAGTCATATTGGAGTAGCACCCACTCTAATGAACTAATTTTGACTTGATTACCTCCGTAGAGCCCCTATTTCCAACTAAGGTCACATTCTAAAGACCTGAGAGTTAGAACTTTAACATATGAGTTTTTGAGGCACACAATATAACCCCTAACAAAGTGCCCTCCACCAAAGGCAACCATTCATTTAATACACACACGATTATTTATTTATTTATTTATTTATTTGAGAGAGGCACAGAGAGAGAGGAGCAGCAGAAGGAGAGGGAGAAGCAGACTCTCTGCTGAGCAGGGAGCCCGAAGATGGGCTCGATCCCAGGACCCTGAGATCATGACCTGAGTGGAAGGCAGACGCTTAACCTATTGAACTACCCAGTATATATATATATTTAATAAGTTATCCTGGTATCATGCTGGAACCAGGGACGTACTGTGAGGGAGATATGTTCTGTGCCACTAAGGAAAAAACAACTTCATTTAGTTACAGAATATTTACTAAAATAAAATTTATTTGGCTTCCTTTCTAAATTTGCACTATGTAATGGTCATGACAGCATTTGAGGAACTTTCTTATGATGAGAATAATTAATATATGTATGGATAGTTCACAGATAAGTCTAAAAAATGGTGTTAACAAATTATATGAATCAATTTGTGGGGTACTTACTCAGCCAAAACATCTCTCTCTCTAAGTCTCTGAAAATGTGATGTGCGGTTTCATCAAAATGATCTTTCATGTCCACTACAGTCAGTACTGGGGATTTTAAATTAGTACTTAAAAAAATTAATCTTCACCCTTATAAGTCTTCTAAATTGCAATTTAAGAAGAAAGTTATATATACTGATATTAACATCAAAATTCTTTTTTTTTCCTTCTTCCTTTTTAAACTTTTTAAAAAAATTTTTTTTATTATATTATGTGAGTCACCATACATTACATCCCTGGTTTCCGATGTAAAGTTCAATGATTCATTAGTTGCGTATAACACCCAGTGCACCATGCAATACGTGCCCTCCTTACTACCCATCACCAATCTATCCCATTCCCCCACCCTCCTCCTCTCTGAAGCCTTCAGTTTGTTTCTCAGAGTCCATAGTCTCTCATGCTTCATTCCCCCAACATCAAAATTCTTGTCCTATTATGTAATGGATGTATGTCTGTGATAATTCTTTTCAAATTATAACTGAAATATTCTACATTATGGGTGAATATATACCATATAGTTTTTAAATTTAAAGTTTGCCATGTGTCAGATATGAAATGGGTGTGCTGTAGAACAGCATTTAAATATCAGCCCCATGATTATTAGTCTTCAGTTTTGAACATGGAACTAAGTTAACATGTTATATAAAATGATACATTCAGATAACATATAAATGATATTTCTTTGAAACATTCCATGATTATTTATCTTTTTAAAAAATATTTATTTATTTATTTATTTGAGAGAGAGAGAACACACAGGTAGGGGGAGGGGCAGAGGGAGAAGAAGAGAGAGAATCCCAAGCAGGCTGCACACCTAGCAAAGAGCCGGATGTGGGACTTTATCTCACAACCCTGAGATCATGACCTGAGCTGAAATCAAGAGTCACTCACTTAACTGACTAAGCCACCCAGGCACCCCCGTGATTGTTTCATAAACCACATTTCATTCTCTTCTTTCCTCCAAAGAGAACTCATTAAGGAATATAAATTAGCACTAAGATATATATGGCTCCAAAACAGAAAATAATGTGATTAATCTAAAAATAAATAAGACTGGTAAAGACATCAGAATTTCAAAATCAGGAGAAAAACAAAAAAAAACAAAAACAAAAAACAAAAAACTGAAGCCTAAGAAATATGCTAATGAATACTATCCCACAAATACAACTTTTCAAGACACACCACTTACTGGAAAGTTCTAGCAAGGAGCAGTGTACTCTGATAAGCAACTTTGATGCAGGAGGTGAACAGCCAAAGAATGAACACTGGGAGTCTTGCTTGCTTTCACTCACTAACAGTTTATCAGGTAGCACTACTGAAAAGGTGAAACAATAAAATAAACTCCTTGATATCAGTTTCTGTTTTGATTTCAATCTGGGCAACCTATTGAAAAGGAGATTGCTGAGAAAAGACCATTTTTAACAAGCTTGCAACAGCATGTTGAGTAAACACAACAGGAAATAATTTAATCAGCACTGTCAGCTTCTCAACTTAAGAACTCTTTCATTCTATTAAAAAGTAGAAAAGCAAAATGCACTGCGATCCTCTGATTCAGTGTCTGATAAGATCAACTTTTGCACAAGACTACTTAAAACATCCGAGGTACTTGCTTCCACTACTCAGTGGCTGTAACTATGAAGGTGGGGGCATTAACACTGCTACTTCCTTTGTAACCTCATTTCACCATCCCAGTAAGTGAGGAAGTTGATACAATCATTAGTCCGTTTTACAGATGAAGAAACTGAATTCAAGAGTGGCTAACTAATTTGCTCAAAGTCATGCAGCAAGTCAATGGCAAAGAAGATTTCAAACCAAGTAGTTAGATGCCAAATCCCAGTGTGATGACCACCGTGTTCACAACACAGTAAAGTCACTACAAGTCCACAACCCCAAATTCCACGAGTAAAAAGTTATCTTATGCAGTCCAGGAATCATACAATCCCTTCAACTTAATCTCATTGAATTATGTACTTTAATACAGCTCAATAATTATATCATTATACATAAATATTAAATCAAAATCATCAGAGCTCATGGAAAGTAAAAGTAACGTTATCTCTCTAGTTCTTAACTTGTTACCAACTTTAACTTAATTTATAAAGATGTAGCTTGAAATCATTATCCAATTATTGCACATACAAAAATTTTATTCTATTTTTCATTTGGTTTGTTCACTTATTTTTCTTTGTTTCCTTCTCTGTAATTCAGGCCTATTTACACATAGTAAGTTGCTGCATGGGGGAGAGGAAAGGTAGAAAGGGGCAATTAATTTGCATGGTAAGGAAAAAGAGTCAACGACTCAGGTTCAAAGAGGATGTGCAAGACAGTCAATGGAATTTGCAATAAAGCAAGGTCAAGATTTCATACTTATCTCTTAGGCAGTGAGTTTGGTGCAGAACAGCAATTGTCACTGATAAGATAATTTCAGATAGATTTTTAAAAAGTCACAGGGAATGATGGAGTCAGCAGCATGTAGTTATCAGTGTTAGAAAATTATTCTCTTTTAAAACAGTATTATCTTAAAAATCTGTTCTTCAAGAGATTCATTTCTACATTAATCCTCCCAAGAATCAATTCGATATTATCTATTATATACATGTTTTCTTGAAGTTTATCTCCTTGTGGGAACTAGAGACAAACAAAATCACAATATTGTGTTTTAATTGCAATAATATGGCAAGAGCAAGGTAAAATAATGAATAAATATATTTTAGCATATTGGTTTCTGTGAGTCAGAGTTTAAAGTGCAGAATATATATCAGGGAGTGGCCTGGTGATCAGTAGCTGTGGAAGAGAGGAAAAGTAGCAGAATTGCGCAGATTGTGAAGTCAAGCTACTTTGCAGGCATGACATCAGTTTCAAATGGTACAGGGAGCTCTGAAGCTAAAATATTCTATTAGACTTGACCTCAGTGGAAGAAAAGTGCTGGGTCTCTATAGCTTCCCCTCAGTGGCTCATTGCATGTGGGTCACCTCACTTTGGGAAGACTGCGACCTTGAGTGAGGTGGCTCTCTGGAGCTAACGTGATCCTGAAGGTGTCATCTGAAGGCTGCCTGCTGACAGGGCTCCAGCATCTGGGCACCATGTTCTTCCTTGAAGGGAGTCTGGCTGATACATTATTCTATCTGTCACAGTAGTTTCTAAGAGAGCTAAGTGTAGGAGACTATGAAGGAATAAAGCCTTCTTAGAAGAAATTAAGCTTACACTAGAAAGATGAATGTCAAGAAGTCAANAGGACCATGATTTTGAGCCCCATGTTGGGAGCAGAGTTTACTTAAAAAACAAAACAAAGACAAAAAAAAAAAAAAAAAAAAGTAAGCTTCAAATTCTCTACAGGAAAGATTATGCTCTATATTAAGGGAACAGAAAGTATTTGAGTTTAGCTGGAACAGAGAATGCAAGGGCTTCATAAGGCAGGAGGTGATGTCGGAGAGCAAAACTAAGGTAACAAAGTGAATGACCCATTCCCTGCTGTCCATATAGGAAAGAGTAGTTGCAGGATTACTAAGCTGGTTTTTCCATAACAACATATAAGGGAAAGGGCATCAACATTTTACTTTGAAATCTGAATCTGGTGACTTTGGAATGATTTGGAATTAAAATGGGGGAGTCCTCTTTTCCAGAATGGATGAATTTTTCAATACCATTTTTTAATATCTTTTGTAAAAAAAAAATGTCATTATATACAGTACTATTAGGTATCACTCAACTCTGTGAGAATGTTGCATTAAGGAGTACATTGTAAAGTGATTAAATTGCTGCTGCTGAAACAGTCACCTATATGTCATGGTAATTTCTCAATGACGGGGTGTTTTTCTGTGTTTGGGATTCTCTATCTATTATCCAAAATAAGTAGGGGCGCCTGGGTGGCACAGCAGTTAAGCGTCTGCCTTCGGCTCAGGGCGTGATCCCGGCGTTATGGGATCGAGCCCCACATCAGGCTCCTCTGCTATGAGCCTGCTTCTTCCTCTCCCACTCCCCCTGCTTGTGTTCCCTCTCTCACTGACTGTCTCTATCTCTGTCGAATAAATAAATAAAATCTTTAACAAAAAATTATCCAAAATAAGTAGAAGAGCACATTTCAAAATATATTTTACTGGAAATGTGCTCACTTCTAGAGCTTCAACATAGAACTCATATATTCTCTCAGAGTTAAGATTCTGCAGTGCTACTGGTGTCTCTTAATTTTATTATAGCCACAGTTCCTTTTGCTTCAGCTCATTACAGAGACAAATATCCGTTAGTGACAGGTAACTTTTCATTCTAATGCGCCTGTACTACTGATGTCTGGGCCTCTGTGATATTCTATTTTGCACCTGAAATTAGTTTCTGTGTTACAGTCTGAATGTGTGATAAGAAAAAAGATACAGTAATTTAGATAAACTCCACTAACTGGCTTGACTGAAATAAAGCCAAAATGAAGGTATAAATGGCTGAAGTGATTAAGACTGTCAAGTTCTCTGGGGTACTGGTAGAAAATAAAATAGCTGATGGATTATTATTTATCCATGAATGTGAGTTTGGGGGATTTAATTAAAGATGTTCTATTATAATTTTCAAAGCCTATTTGAAGCTGTAAATCAAAAGCTGCAATAACGGAGAATGTTGCTACTGATCAAAAACCTGGATCTCTGACTGTATTGGGGAAGCCCTCTTCTGAGGGGCCTTTAATGTTTCTATTTAGTGTTTTCTCTTATATATAAATATAAAGAAATAAAGTATTATTTATTTTCATTTCTTTAAAGTTTTTTAGACACTGTATGGTTTATGTGTGTGCATATTTATTTATATCCCCACATGTACATATTTGTGTTTATATATGTATATTTGTACATATGTGTATGCATGTGTATACACACACACACACATACACAAATACAAATTTATTTTTGCTTCATGACAAGTACTTGTTCTTAAAGTGGCTTTAAAAAGAAACTCCCCAAATTGTGCTACCAATAAAATTATGATTCAAAATATGTATCATAAGACAGAACTGAACTAAATTGTGCTACCAATAAAATTATGATACAAAATCTGTATCATAAGACAGAACTGAACTCAATATAACATAAATTTTCATAACAAGACCATTTTATATACTGTAATTTTCACCTCTTTTTAAGAAAACTTGACCCGTTATTAAAACATGATGAAAATGTCAATATGGGTTAACAAAACCCAGGCCAAATATATGGCATAAATGAACAAAAAATAAGCATGGACAAGATCCTAAAGAGTCAGTGACTTCTATTATACTCCGTTCTCTACTACTAATTAGGATCACTCCATGTACACTGTTTTTAAATCATCTCAAAGACTACAAATGAGCTACTATTTTGTAAAGGAGTAAAGATGGTCACAGTTACTTGATATCCCTCACAATGAAAGGATGGGTCTGTTTTCCTTTCCCTTGAATCCAGACTGCTCTGTGATGGCTTTGACTAATAGAATGTGGCATAACTGAAGCTTTGCCAGATCAAGGCCTAGTCTTCCAGACGACTAACAGCTTTTGCTTTGGTCTTTTTGAGTCCTGGGCTGCCATGTAAGATGTTTGACCACCCTGATGGAAAGACTGGATGGAGAGGTCATGAAAAAACATGGAGGGGGAGAGGGGCCCAGGTGAGCTCAACCTTCTAGCTGACCTCACAAAGACGTCAAACATGTCAAGTAAGTCATCCTGGGTCTTCTAGACCAGCCTGGTTCCTAACTGATTCTAGATGGCATCCATGGCGTAAAAGAAGTGCCAAGCTGAGCCTTGACTTTCTGGCCCTCATCATCAGAAGAAAGCTTCTAAGCATTAGAGTATTTTGTTACACAGTAGTAAATAACCAGAACAATTTTGGAACTAAGACATGCATAAGTATTAATTAGTGTTCCTGAATTTATAGTAACTTTTTTGGTCTACTGTACATTATGCCAGTTTCTTTAATTATACTGACAAAATAATACCATGTAGATTTTATCTTCATTATGGTTTGAATCAAGGAAATAAATTTGACTACTTTTTGACTAAGTAAGCCTGTTTGATCAAAAACAGATAATAAATTTGATACTATTCAATTATTATACATATTATTATTATATTAAATTTATAATACATATAAGATATGTATAATATTATCTATATATTTATTTTAATTTATGGTGGTTGCATGTAAATAAGAATTTGATCAACACAAATGTCAGGTTGATCATTTAAGGAGTAACATCTTGTTGGAGATTTAATGCAAATTTTTCTTCCTTTCTGAACTTATTTTCTCTGTTTTCTACATACCTTTTGATAAAACAATTTTAATTTAATTTTCTTGCTTTAATACATGTATATCTGAGTACCTTCTTAAAAGTATTTCTGGATAAAAGTAAATAATTAATGAGAAAAAACAAACACAAATAAATAAATGAATTGGCTTTTGGCATGACAATTTGGGAAGTTTTGTACTGGTTAATAGTTTATAAGTTTAGTTGATAAATCTTAATTGGTATCAACTTTTCAATTAGAGAGTGGATGATAAATGAGTAAGTCAAACTGTAGCCCATTCATCTCTGTCACTATGACAATCCTAGAACCATGTGCTAATGCCACTGATCATACTTAGCTTGTCTATCCCATATTTATCCCTGCATATGAACAATGCTAATTAATGCAATTTGTTAGGTATGTCATTGAAGAATGTTTCCTTGAGATCTGGTGAAAGTGGCCATTCCTTTTCACATTTTTTCTCCTAGACGGTTAATCCTTGGAGGCAGGATTCTCAGTTAGCTTCTTATAGTTTCTTGAGGTCTTAGGCAGCAGAAAGGTATAGTAGAATAATATTACTTTTGGTGTCAGGAACACAGGTGCTTGTAAAAATTCAAATTTTTAATAAATTATTCCTTAACGTAGGTGTACAGACCATTGTTTAGACAAAAGGAAATGAGAAAAATAAGCTTAATTTAGCAAACTTTACCAAAAGGTCAATTCTACTGAGTTTTAAAAACTATCCTTTAGATACTACAAGAAATATAAACTACAGACCAATATTTCTGATGAAAATTGATGCAAAAAATTCTCAACATTAGCAAACCAAATTTAACAGCACATTAAAAGGATCATACTCTATGATCAAGCAAGATTTAACCTTGAGATGCAAAAATGGTTCAACATATGCAAACCAATAAATGTTGCATGCTACATTAACAAAATGAAAGATAAAAATCATATGATTATTTCAATAGATGCAGAAAAACCTTTGACAAAATACAACATCCTTTCATGATTAAAGACTTTCTGTATTGGGTATGTAAGGAAAATATCTCAACACGATAAAAGCCGTTTACAAGCCCACAGACAACAACATACTCAATAGTAAAACATTATAAGCTTTTTCTCTAAGAGCAGGAACAAAACAAGAGTCTCCAGTCTCACCACTCCTATACAGCATAGTACTAGATGTCCTAGCCAGAACAGTCAGGCAAGAAAAAAGAAATAAAAGGCATCCAGGATCAGAAAGGAAAAAGTAGAATTGTCTTTGTTTGCAAATGATATGATCTTAGATATAGAAAATTCTAAAGACTGCGCCAAAAAACTGTTGGAACTGATAAACAAATTCAGTAAAGTTGCAGGATACAAAATAAAAAAAAAGTTTTTCTATACACTAACAACAAACTCTGAAAAAGAAATAAAATCATTTCTTTTTTTAAGATTTTATTTATTGGGGCACCTGGGTGGCACAGCGGTTAAGCATCTGCCTTTGGCTCAGGGCGTGATCCCAGCGTTATGGAATCGAGCCCCACATCAGGCTCCTCTGCTATGAGCCTGCTTCTTCCTCTCCCACTCTCCTGCTTGTGTTCCCTCTCTCACTGGCTGTCTCTATCTCTGCTAAATAAATAAATAAATAAAATATTTAAAAAAAAATTTTATTTATCCGTTTGAGAGAGACACACACACNATCGAGCCCCACATCAGGCTCCTCTGCTATGAGCCTGCTTCTTCCTCTCCCACTCTCCTGCTTGTGTTCCCTCTCTCGCTGGCTGTCTCTATCTCTGTTAAATAAATAAATAAATAAAATATTTTAAAAAAAAATTTATTTATCCGTTTGAGAGAGACACACACACACAGAGACAGAGAGAACGAGGTGGGGGAGGGAGGAGGGAGAAGGAGGTTCCCTGCTGAGCAGGTAGCCTGAGCAGGTAGCCTGAGGCAGTGTCCTCAATCCTAGGACACTGGGATCATGACCTGAACCAAAGGCAGATGCTTAACCAACTGAGCCATCCAGGAGCCCCAGAAATAAAATAATTTCATTCACAATAGCATCAAAAATAATAAAATACTTAAGAATAAATGTAATCAATCAGGTGAAAACTCTGTACCTCTAAAACTACAAGACTTTAATGGAAGACATTGAGGAAGACATAAATGGAAAGATATTTTGTGTTCGTGAAACAGACTAATATTGTTAAAATGTCCATATGACNAATCAATCAGGTGAAAACTCTGTACCTCTAAAACTACAAGACTTTAATGGAAGACATTGAGGAAGACATAAACAAATGGAAAGATATTTTGTGTTCGTGAAACAGACTAATATTGTTAAAATGTCCATATGATCTTAAGCCATCCATTGGATTGAATGCAATCTCTATCAAGATCCAATAGTGTTTTTCACAGAAATAGAAAAAAGTCCTAAATTTTTTATGGAATCACAAAAGACTCTGAATAGCCGACACAATCTTGAGAAAGAAGAACAAAGCTGGAGGCATAACACTTCCTGATTTCAAATTGTACTACAAAAGTATAGTAATCAGAACAGTGTGGTACTGGCATAAGCACAGACTCAAAGACCAATGGAACAAAACTGAGAGCCCAGAAATAAACCTTTGCATAAATAGCCAACTAATATTTGACAAGGGAGCCAAGAATACTTTATGGGAAAAGGATAAACTTTTCAATGAATGGTGTTGAGTAAACTGGATAATTACAGGCAGAAAAATAAAATTGGACATCTACTTTTTCCACTCACAAAATTGAACCCCCAAATGGATTAGAGACTTAAATGTAAGACCTGAGCTCATAAAACTTTAGAAGAAAGCATAGGGAAAAATATCCTTGACATTGACCTGGGTAATGATTTTTACATATGATACCAAAAGCATAAGGAACAAAAGCAAAAAAATAAGTGAGACTGCAATAAATTAAAAAAAAATTCTACAAAAGAAACAACTAAGAAAAAGAGAAAGCAACCTACAGGATAGGAGAAAATATTTGCAAGTCATGTATCTTACAAGAGATAAATATCTGAAACATATCAAAAACACATATAACTCAACAGCAAAAAGACAAACAAGTCAATTTAAAATTGGGCAGAGGAACTGAATAGACATTTTTCCAAAGACGACATATAAATAAGCAACAGTTACATGAAAAGATGCTCAAAATCACTTATTATTAGAGAAATGCAAATCAAGGTCACTTAACATGTGTTAGAATGACTACCATCCAAAAATCAAGAGGCAACAAGTACAGTGTGTATAAGTAATGTATATAAGAATGTAGACAAAAGGAACCCATGTGTAGCACTGTTGGTCAGAAAGAAGTTGGTATAGACACTATGGAAAACAGTAAGGACATTCCTCAAAATATATATATATCTGTATATATACATATAATGACCATAGTATCCAACAATCACATTTTTGTGCACATGTCCAAGGGAAATGAAAATTAGATCTGAAATAAATACCTGCATTTTCCTGTATTGTAACATTATTCACAATAGCCATTATATGTAAAGAATCTATGTGTCCATCAACAGATGGATGGATAAAGAAGATACAGTATATATATACAACGGGATATTATTCAGCCACAATGAAGAAGAAAATCCTGTCATTTGCTGTAATATGGATGAAACTTGTGGGTGTTATGTGAAATGAAATAAGTCAGAGAGAGAAAGACAAATACTGTAAGATACCACTTATATGTAGAACTCAAAAATCCAAACTCATAAAAACAGAAGTAGAGTGGTAGTTACCAGGGGCTGGAGGATGGAGGGAGTTTGGGGGGGGTGGGGGGGATAGGGAGACAAGGAGACATTGGCCAAAGGTACAAACTTCCAGTTATAAGATGAATAACTTATAGTGCATGGACCAATATAGAACATGATCATTATAGTTAACAATACTGTATTTTACACTTGACACTTGCATTTGCTAAGAGAGTAGATCTTACATGTTCTCACCACAAAAAAAAAAAAAAAAATGGTAGCTATGTGACCTGATAGTGGTGTTAGCTAAGGTAATGGTGGTAATCATTTTTCAATACGTAAGTCTATCAAATCAACACATTTACACCTTAAACTTACACAATGATATATGTCAATTATATCTCACAGAGCTGGAAGGAAAATATACCTCAGAAATAAATAAAAGAATTATTCTTTACTTTAGATATTATCTTTTCTAATTTTATTTATTTATTTATTTATTATTTATGGCTTTTAAAACATCTTTTTATGAAAGCAAGTTTGTAAAGAATGATAGAGAATTTTTTTGTTTGCTTGTTTATTTGATATTCGCATGATACCTCTCAGATATTTCTCTGAACAAAACTAAACAGATCACTATGTCAAGAAAGTCAAAGTCTGGGAAAGACAACACTTAAAATTTTCTTAGAGTAACGGAATGTTAAGTTTCATTCAAATATCTAAAAAAACTCTTAAGAATCTGCTTTCTCTGGTTCTAATAATGTCCTTAAGATAGTATTTCTTCCCAGCTAAAATAGAGAAGAGAGTATTTTTCTTCCCAATGCACCTCATCCCTGTGACAAACTTACTTAAAATATCTATGAGGAAAGAAATCCCCCTTTCAAGATACTAAGTCGATCTCCTGTCTAACCTGTCTCATATCCTTTGCAACTATCATGAGGTTTCAACATTGGCAATCAATGTGCTCTTTGGCAAATTGCTTGACCCACCTGGGCCTCTCTTTTTTCATTCACCTATTCCTCTAATCTCTTTATTGAGACCCTATTATTGAGCATCCAGCCAATGCTATTTTTAATGGTGGCATAGAGGGAACAAAATGGGTAAAAATCTCTGTCCTCAAGGGACTTCTACTGGAAAGAAACAGGTTGAAACAGCTCAAGAAATAAAACATGTCTTTTGGTGACAATTGCCATGGAGTACTGGGATGGGGTAGGGAATTCACTCTTAAACATGTTTGTCAAGGAAGGACTCAGTGAAAAGGTAACTTTTAAGCAAAGACCTGAAGATTTTAAGAGAGCTAGGAATGTGGGGGGTAGGTGTTCTAGGGAAAGGAGGAAATGGATCTAAATAAAGGACTGAGTTGAGAATGTGTCTGCCTTGTTCAAGAAACAGGTGGGAGGTCAGTACCCCTACAGCAAATTAAAGAAAGGGTTTAGTGTTAAGAGGTAAGGTCAGGGAGATGCTCAGGGGCCAGGCACCATAAGTGCTGGCAGACTTCATTAACTTTGATTTTCATGAAGGGGGCTGCCATTGAGGAGTTTTGAGCAGAAGAGTAACAGGAGCCAATTTGTGTTTTTAAAATATCACCCTGCTGCTGTGATAGGAACAGGCTAGAGAGATGAAAGGGAGAAGCTCAGAGGCCAGAAGGGAACATTTTGTGCTTAAATCAAGGTAGTAGCAAGTGGATAAATTCTAAGAAAAATTAAAGGGTTGAACCATATTTATTCATTTAGTTAAAAAGAATTTAATAAATACTCATTAGATGCCAGGCACAGTTCTAAGAGCAAGACATACACTAGGGAATAAAACAGAGCAGCCCTTACTTACGTCAGTCTGATATCTAATGAAGTTCTTTAAGATGTAAGCCAGCTCTCACATTCTCAATATAGTTTAGAGATGTCCGGAAAATTTACTCTTTTCAATGGGGGAAATCAAAAGAAACAAACACATAGCGACATAGGTTGTGATTGAAAAAACAGAGTGGCTAGTAGATGATGTTGCTAATAATCGCCTCATCTTCCATCAGCATTTCAATAAGAAGCAGTGAAAAAGGAGGATGGAGTATCTAAAAAATGTTAATCATCTGCACAGATGTCTGCTCTTTCTGAGGAATTCCTATCCCCACTTTCAGCTTCACAAGGCATGTCTCTTTATGGACCATGTTATTAATGAAATGGAAAAGAATGTGCAAGAAAGCCTGCTGTTGTCTGAAATTATCTTTACTTCTAGACTGCCACTGGCAATAGCTGTCTCTTCTCCAGAATTCCGGAACAGTGAATTCTTTCTTCACCAGATTAAAAGCAAAAACAATAAAAGCAAAACAGAACAACAACCACAGGGGAAAAAATATCTTACCATTATGGAATTATACTTTTGTCATTGTATGTGCAATTCTTTAGCAATTCAATTTGTTTTTAATAATCTGAGATTATTTTTTGAAGATTATCAACAAAATAGCTGATGATTAAGATAAAGCCCTCTATTGATTATTATCCCAAACTGAATATGTCAATAAGAACTTCAAAAAGCTATAATTTTCTAAGCTATCAGTACTGAATTCTAGCTGCCATAAGGATATCTCCTGGTAAACAGCTAGTCATCATGGCTTGGGAAACTGAGAGGATATAAGCGACCTGCCTTGATGGGCTATAGCTTTTGTGAGGGTGGTCATCAAGTTTCTATGAGGTCTTCCAATACTCTCTTTGTCTAGAACCAGAGCCCTTGCAACCATATAAGGTAGAATCAGAGGGGTTTCACTTTTTCTAATTTATAATGCTTTAGAAACTTAAGGCTAAAATGCTTTGAGTGTGTGTGTGTTTTATGTGTATATATAGATAGATTCAAAACATATATTATATACGTGTGCATATATATAGCTTTCCTTTTATCTATATTCAGACATAGCTTCAAGTACATCTTATAGCAGTTGCTCTTAACCAAAAGTACAAGTCAGAATTACTTTTGGGGTTTGATATAAAAAAGACATATGTAAATTCTTATCCTAGTCATGAATATTCTGACTGAGTAGATAGGCATGAGACATAAGGATTTACATTACAAAAGTGTCCTCCAGAGTTTTGTTGCTCACTGTATGTTAGACTTCATAACTTGAATGATTCTTGTAATGGAAGCCATTTATAGAGCTGGCTGAAAGCATATATATTTAAATATATACTAAATATATGTATATGTAATATGGATGGATGGGTGTGTGTGTGTGTAAACATATATACATATACGTACTTATATTTTTAAATACATCACTGAGCTGGCAAGAAATAAAGACTCAGCAGATGTAAAAACTCCAGTGAAAGCAGAAATCCTGGAGGTTAGCAAATGCCAAAGTCAGCTTTTGACTTCTTTTTATCTCCAAATCTTTGTAACTTTGAGCTTCTGTTTTGACAAAGTGCAGTATGAAGGAGATAAAGCCCAAGTTTCACCCCATATGGGGAGGATATTAGAAAACCTTAAATAAAGCTTAGACCCTAAGGAATAACAACTCAGTATAAAGTTTAATGAGAACTAAACAGAATTCTCTAAGAAGAAAATTTACTGGTCTTGATGTTGGCAATAAACAGAAAAATTAAAAAAACCCAAAACTAAAACAAACAAGAGAAAATTAATAGAATTTTCATAATTACAAACTGGCATGCATGCAATTCTTCAGTTTGTGCTCCAGGTTTTATGCTACCTGTTTGAGCATATAACATCATGAGACAAATTTTAAGTAGATAACCAGTTTGGTGGGGTTCACTGGTAACTATGACAGCAATGCCAATTGTTCATTGAAGAAATGCAATTTCAATAAGGTCTCAAATAATTTGCTTAGAAAATATTTCCCAGGAAAATGAGCTTGCAGTGAAAAATCACAAAATAAACAAAGAAGCACGGCGGCATGAATGAAAACAAGTAGAAATAAAAGATAAAAGAATTAAACTTACAAAAACTTTTGATATCAAAATTAATTAACAAACCAAACTAACTCATTATACTTCAAGAAAAACTTGAAATAATTAACAAAAAATTAGAGAGCAATGAATCAATAAAGTATACTTAAAAATAACGAAATAGATATTTTAGAAATAAAAATAATTGATTTTAGAAATTCAGTAGAATGGATTAAATTTCAGTGTAGATACAACTTTTCCTTAACACATTGCCCTATAAAGCTAAATAATATTTTGAGGACACACTTGTTGGTATGAACAACTACTCAAGTATCTTTACAAGCCATTTATTTCACATCGTTCCATGTTCAACCTCATTTTATAATCATTATACTGGGTTGCATATTCAGAGACTATTACATTTTCATTAATAAGTAAATATTAAAACAGGGTTCTTTAGACTGCGAATGATTTAGGAAGTCCAATGGGCAATATGTTATAATATTATTTTATTGTATTTTGTAATAATATTTTACAAAGATGATTGAAGCCATATATAGTCCCTTCTATGCATTTATAAAAGTGGGACATGTAAAAAGAGATAAAACATGGTCTGATAAGATTAAAATTATAAAACAATAGTAAGAGTGCATTTTCTCAATTTTACTTCTTCATTCTCCCTGCCCCCCCCCCTTTTTTGGATGCAAGCAAATCTATGCTTGGAGAGCTATTTATGTAGAGTAAATGATTCAAAGAAATATTCTGTGGATGCCAGCCTTCCTTATTAGAGTACAGTCTAAGAGGACTCCTATTACCAAAAACAACAATTGCAAGTTATCAACATGGAAAAAAAAACAAAAACAAAACTTTACTTAATATCTAAATCAAGCACAGGGATGTGAATGGTATATGATTGTTTATTTTTCCCTTCAATTAGCTTCAATAGATGTTTATATATCATAATAGGTAAGACTAATATACAGTAAAAAGTGAGTTTCTTTGTATTAATCTGAAAGATGAACTCAAAGGAGAAGGAGGTTTCAAGAATTTATTTTAAGCATATCTTTTAGTGATGCTTCTAAGGCGATATAAAGGCTTAAATGGGCTTTTAAAAGAAAGTGAGAAGAGTGAGCTTGTGAGCACCACATGAGTCTGAAGTCCATCACCGCCCATTTGTCATGTGTTATTCTACACGAGACTCACTGCTAAAAACGTCTACCTGTTACTTCATTCCTCTGTGTCTCTGTTCCATGTCACCTTTCTTTTCCTTAAATTTCAGTTACTAATTTTTATGTTTTTGTTACCTATGTTTTCTGAAAGAAATATACAACAGAAGGACTAAAATAACAAATATATATATCAATGTTTATTATGTAAAAGATGAAAAATGAAAATATCAAGTTTTAAAAGCATAGCCAAATTAAGCATCTTTGGATTATTAGATATTTCCATGTGAAGTGGCAAATGTTTGGTAGTTGACTTGATGGGGGGAAAAAAACCCTGATTTGGAACATTTGCACATTTCCATGAGGAAATATTCTCAATGTGGCTATTTTCAAGCTCCCAGTGTGGGGTAACAGAACATGGAATTGATTGGGAAGAAATGTTAGCAACACAACAGTCCAGTACACACTAGCTCCACACACCACCACCGTAATTTGTCATAAAATAACTACAGCTCTGATGACTCCCAGGGCACTATAGTGATATATAAAGATTGAGTTATTATCTCTTAAATAAAACTTGATAATTAAACTCTTGTACAAGTGTACTGAATTCCTCACTGCTAATAGAAATTCAGGTGTTCCCATTAAGTACAGTAAGAATGATCAAAATAAGGTTTTCAGGATTGCAAGGCATTTTAAATGGTCAACTAAAATTTTCCACACACCAAAAACAAAACAAAGAAATACAACATATGTATACATTTATAGTATGTAGATTACATATATAGTTTACCTTTAACTGTGTATATCTATGTACCTATTCTGGATCATAAATGTGCTGTGAAATTCAACATTCCACAGACATTTATTTAACACCTACTATATGTTCCAGTGTGAGATGTTTGGAAAAAACAACTGAATCAGATATAAATAATGTCACGTGTTATATACATAAACACATACACTTTATATATATAAAATAATGTCTTACCCATGCATGCACACACATTTTGCATGCTAACTATTGGCAGTGAAATGCTTGTAGCACAAATCTTTCATTGTTTAAACAGAATCTATTATATAATCATTGCCTAAGTGAAAACCTTGAAAGAGATCGCTAGGAAACAAATGTATTCCAACAAAAAGATCAAATATTGCATTTTTCATCTTTTTCTCCACTTTTTAATAAGAGTTTTAATGGGCAATGCTAAAAAGCAAGGGTGCTAAGCATCAATGTTTGGTTCTCAAAAGCTTCACTTTCATAAATGCAATAACATCTGGCAGTAGCATAAGTAGTTAATTTAGAGTGACATTCTGAGCAACCTTTTTTCTGTTTACCAATTACATTGGGTGACTTTGATTTATATAGATGGGCAAGTGACATAATAAGATCCTTTGCTAGAATTCATGTAAGAAATGTCTCATTATTATTTTTTAAAAACAGTATACAGCATATATGAGAGGTATGCAGTGGGTAAAAATTGCACACACACATATGATAATAATTGTAACATCTTATAATTTCATCTTTATGTTTATGTTTAATATTATGCATATGTAACAATATCAACAGTGCTGAACATTAACAATACTTGCAAAATATTAGGTTAAATAACAGATGGGTGACCTTATCTTCCTAGGATTACTTCAAAAATCTGGAGTTTACATTCTCCATGCTCCCCAAGAGGCTTATCAAGATCAACACTCTCACTACCAGCTGTGTTTATTGGTCTGTAGATCCTGAAAACATAAGTGAAGATTCCAATAACCAAATCAGTAATTTGGAGCTTTCTCATAGGAGAAAAAGAGAGAATCCTGAAGTTTCTAGTTTATTTTAGTGTAAAATAGTAAAAGAAAATGGCATGGATTTAAAAGAAAAAAAATACAAATTTTCTTTTAACCTTCAGTATACTAAATATTATAAAATTGATAAGTACCATGAAAAAAAATTTTCCATAATGTTCAAACAGAATAAATTAGCATTAAATGGATGCTTCTGAAGGGAAAAAAGAGGAATAGTGTAAATAAATTGAGCCAGGCAGGGTTTAAACTGCCATGGTCTTCTTAAGGGTGCTCTTTAGCTGATTGGTAAAAGGCCAAACTTGACTGACTCACTTAACCCTTTATTATACTTCTTATACTTCTTAGGCAAATGTTGCCAAAGTTCAGTCTCCAACAACCAAATATTAAAGAAAATAATAATCAAGTTTAAAATCTTACACATTTAACCTGTTAAAATTGGTATATATTTCCAAATCAAGCACATAGCACATAGTGGAAATTTAATTATGGCAAAGAGTGCACATGTAGCCACACTTTAAGAACATAATTCAGCTTTAATCATCTCCTTATTTCAAACAATAACAAAATAATAAACTAAAGGATTTGGAGTGGAGTAACCTGATAATAATCTATAAAAACTACTATAAAAAACTACAAACATAGATTCCGAAGAAATTCATTGTTTTTTTATTCAGGTATAATTAACATACAGTGTTCTATTAGTTTTCTGTGTACAATATAATGGTTCAACAATTCTATACACTTACTCAGTCCTCATGAAGATAAGTGTACTCTTTTTTTAAAATAGGCTCCACCCCCGGCATACAGCCCATCGCAGGGTTTGAACTCATGACCCTAACATGACCTGAGCAGATACCTGAGCTGAGATCAAGAGTTGGATGTTTAACTGACTGAGCTACCCAGGTGCCTAAGTGTACTCTTAATCCCCTGCACCTATTTCACCCATTCCCCCACCCAACTTTCTTCTGGCAACCACCAGTTTGTTCTGTATATTTAAGAGTCTAGTTTTTTGTTTTGTCTCTCTCTCTTTTTAAATTTTGTTTGTGTTTTTTCTTAAATTTCACATATGAGTGAGATCACTCATAATTTACTTTTGCTTTTATTTCCCTTGCCTCTGGACACATATCTAGAAAAATGTTGCTACAGCCTCTGTCAAAGATGTTGGCACGTGTGCTTTCTTCTAGGATTTTTATGGCTTCAGGTCTCACATTTAGGTCTTTAATCCATTTTGAATTTATTTTTGTGTATAGTGTAAGAAAGTGATCCAGTTTTTTTCTTTCTTTCTTCTTTCTTTTTTCTTTCTTTCTTTCTTTCTTTCTTTCTTTCTTTCTTTCCTTCTTTTTCCTTTCTTTCTTTCTTCTTTCTTTTTTCTTTCTTTCTTTCTTTCTTTCTTTCTTTCTTTCTTTCTTTCTTTCTTGAATGTATCTGTCCAGTTTTCCCAATATTGTTGGTTGAGGAGACTTTTTCCCATTGTATATTCTTGACTGTTTTGTTGTAGATTAATTGACCACTAAAAGCATGCATTTATTTCTGGACTCTGTTCTGTTCCATTGATCTGTATGTCTGTTTTTGTGCCCATATCTTACTGCTTTGATTACTACAGCTTTGGAATATATCTTGAGATCTGGGATTTGATATCTCCACCTTTGTTCTTCTCTTTCAAAATTGCTTTGGCTATTCAGGGTCTTTTGTGGTTACATAAAAATTTTTAGGATTATTTGGTCTAGTTTGGTAAAAAATCTGTTTTTTTTTTTTTGGATAGGGATGGGATTAAGTCTGTGGATTGCTTTCGATAGTAGACATTTAAACAAAATTGGTTCTTCCAAATGTTGTTTTTCAACTGTTTAAAATTTTATTTTTATTGTGAGAAGACACATTTGTTGTTAAAGTTTTTTAAGTCCACTTACTTCAAAAGAGTAATTAGGGATAAAAACACAAATTGGGAAAAAAAACATAGAAATTGCTTTAAAATTCAATTCTTCCCAACAAATTTGCCCTTTTATCTATAGCTTCCCTGTTCTTACATATTTTCATTAAAAATAAAATAAAACCAAACTAAATGAAAGAAAAAATGTAGAATTAGAAATATATTACTCATATGTGTGAATACTTCTCTTAAGTCACATTAGGTCTCTCTCTCCTCCAAACTTTATTAAGGAGTACAGTAGCTAGCATTTATTGTGTGCTTACTGTATGCTAGCTACACCTGTATTATGTATCGGTATTATGTCATGTGATCCTATCTTTTTTTGGTCATGTAATCCTCTTAAATCCCTTCATAACAGATAAAATTGATATTTACATTTTATAGATGAGGATGAGGAGGAACGGAAGTAACTTGCCCAAAGTCACATATCTGGTAAGTTTGGGGGTTAGAATTTGAGCCTCTGAAGTTTTATTCCAGACCTTTAGCTCTTTAGCAACATATAAGATTTTCAAAAGAAGGAAAAAAGAAGGAAAGAATCAAGAATGCTTACTTCAGTAAGGAGTACTGAAGAACAAAACACAATATATCGCAGAACTACTGTAATACTGGCATGAGAAATTTGGAAAACTGTTCAAAAAGACATTGCCATACTTATATTGGGAAAGATAAACTTTAAAACAAAGACTAATAAGAGACTATGATGGATTCTACATAATAATAAAGAGGACAGTCCAAGAGGAGGATACAAGGATTATAAATATTTATGCACCCAACATGGAAGCACCAAATACATAAAACAGTTAATAACAAACATAGAGGAAATAATTGATAGTAATACAAGAATAATAGGGAATTTTAACAGCTCGCTTACATAAATGAATAGATCATCCAAACAGAAAATCAACAAGGAAATAGTGGCTTTGAATGACATACTGGACAGATGGATTTAACAGACATATTCAGAACATTTTATCCTAAAACAGCAGACTACACATTCTTTTCAAATGCACATGGAACATTTGCCAAAATAGATCACATATAAGGTCACAAAACAAGTCTCAACAAATTAAAAAAAATCAAAATCATACCATGCTTCTTTTCTGACAAGGCTATGAAACTAAAAGTCATCCACAAGAAAAAATTTGGATAGACCTCAAATACATGGAGGTTAAGTAACACGTTACTAAACAATGAATGGGTCAACTAAGAAGTCAAAGAAGAAATAAAAAAATTACATGGAAACAAATAAAAATAAAAACACAATAGTCCAAAATCTTTTGAATGCAACAAAAACAGTTCTAAGAGGGAAGTGTATAGCAATACAGGACTACCTCAAGAAGCAAGAAAAATCTCAAATAGACAACATAACCTTAAACCTAAAGAAGCTAGAAAAAGAATAATTGACAAAACCCCAATCCAGCAGAAGAAAGGAAATAATAAAGATTAGAGCAGAAATAAATGATACAGAAACAATACAAAGCAAACAAGCAAAAACAATAGAACAGATTGAGGCAACCAGGAGCTGGTTCTTTGAAAAGATCAACAAAATTGATAAAAAGAGAGAGAACCCAAATAAAACCATTAATGAAGGAGGAGAAATAACCAACATCACAGAATTACAATTTGAAAACCTATATGCCAACAACTTAGACAAAAGAAATGGATAAATTCCTAGAAACGTGTGACCTACCAAAACTAAAGCAGAAAGAAACAGAAAATTTGAACTGACCAAATACCAGCAATGAAACTGAATCAGTAACCACAAAGCCCTCAAAAAACTAAAGTCCAGGACCAGATGACTTCA
This sequence comes from Ailuropoda melanoleuca, assembly GCF_002007445.2. NCBI lineage: Eukaryota > Metazoa > Chordata > Mammalia > Carnivora > Ursidae > Ailuropoda > Ailuropoda melanoleuca. The sequence continues at coordinate 3,292,282 of NC_048224.1, forward strand.
AAGGTAAAGTCAACCAAACATTTAAAGAAGAATTAATACCTATTCTTCTCAAACTATTCCAAAAAAAATTGAATAGGAAGAGAAACTTCCTAATTTATTCTAGAAGGCCAATACCAAAAACAGACAAAGATACCACAAAAGAAGAGAACTATAGGCCAATATCTCTCATGAAGTTGGATTAAAAAATTCTATACAAAATATTAGCAAACATAACCTGACAATAGATTTTTAAAAATCACATATTACAATCAAGTGGGATTTATTCCCAGGATGCAAAACAATCAGTGCAATACATCACATCAATAAGAGAAAGGATAAACACTATATGATCATTTCAATAGATGCAGAAAAAGTGTTCAATGAAGTACAACATCAGTTTATGATTAAAAAAAAAACCCTCTGCAAAGTATGTCTAGAGGGAACAAACTGCAACATAATAAAGGCCTTATATGAAAAACCCACAACCAACATCATACTCGTTGGTGGCAAACTGAGAGCTTTTCCCCTAAGATCAGGAACAAGACAAAGATGTCCAATTTCACCACTTGTATTCAACATAATACTGGAACTTCTAGCCACAGGAATTAGACAACATAAAGAAATAAAAGGCATCCAAATTGGTAAAGGAGAAGTAAAACTCTCACTATTTGCAGATGGCATTATGCTGTAAATAGAAAACCGTAAAGACTCCACCAAAAAACTACTAGAACTGATCAATTAAATCAGTAAAGTTATAGGATAAAAATCAACAAACAGAAAGCTGTTGCATTCATATACACTACTAATGAAGCAGGGAAAAGTAAAATTAGGAAAACAACCCATTTAAAAGTTCACAAAAAGCAATAAAACTATAAAGCATTGATGAAATTCAAGATGCCCAAAGAAAAGGAAAGGCATTTTATATTCATGGGTTGGAAGAACAATATTGTTAAAATGTCTATACTAATCAAAGCAATCCCTATCAAAACACCAACAGCATTTTTCACAGAACTACAACAAAGAAATCCTAAAATTTGTATAGATTCACAGAAGACCTCGAGTAGCCAAAGCAATCTTGAAAAAGAAAAACAATACTGGAGGTATCACAATTTCAGATTTAAAGTTATATTACAAAGCAGTAGTAATTAAAACAGCTTACCACTGGCATAAAAATAGATACATAGATCAATGGAATATAATAGAAAACCCAGAAATGAACCCATGATTATATGGTCAATTAATCTTTGACAAAAGAGAAATGAATATACAATGCGAAAAAGACAGTCTCTTCAACAAAATAATGAAACTGGACCACTTTCTTTCACCATACACAAAAACAAATTCAAAATGGATTAAAGACCTAAATGTGAGACCTGAAGCCATACAAATCCTAGAAGAAAGCACAGGTAATTTCTCTGACAGCAGCTATAGCAACAGTTTTCTAGATATGTCTTGAGGCAAAGGAACAAAAAGGAAAAATAAACTATTGGAGCTATGTCAAAATAAAAAGCTCCTGCACAGCAAAGGAAACAATGAACAAAACTGAAAGACAATCTACTGAATGGAGAAGATACTTGCAAATGACAGAGCCAATAAAAGGTTAGTATCCACAATATACAAAGAACTGATTATAGCTCAACACCCAAAAAACAAATAATCCAATTTAAAAATGTGCAGAGGACCTAAAGAGACTTTCTTTTTTTCCAAAGAAGACATACAGAAAGCCAATAGATACCTGAAAAGATATTCAACATCACTCATCATCAGAGAAATGCAAATCACAAGTACAATAAGATATCACCTCACACCTGTCAGAATGGTTATAATCAAAGACACAGAAACAACATTGTTGGGGAGCATGGAGAAAGAGGAAGCCTCCTGTGCTGTTGGTGGGAATGCAAACTGGTGCTGCTTTTTTGGAAAACAGTATGCAAGTTCCACAAAAAATAACTACCCTAAGATCCAGTAGTGTGATTACCCAAAATACAAAAACCTAATTCAAAGGGATATATGCACCTTTAAGTTTATTGCAGGGGTGTAATAGCTAAACTATGGAAGCAGCCCGTGTCCATCCATAGATGAATGGATAAAGAAGATGTTGTATATATATGCATAATGGAAGATTATTCAGCCATAAAAAAGAATGAAATCTTGCCATTTACAACAACATGGATAGAGATAGAGATAGAATACTGCTAAGTGAAATAAGTCAATCAGGAAAGGCAAACACCATATAATTTCACTCATGTGGAATTTAAAAAACAAAACAAATAAGCAACAAGAAAAAAAGAGAGAGAGAAACCAAGAAACAGATTTTTAACTATAGAGAACAAACTGATGATTTTCGAAGGGGAGATGTGTAGGGGGGATGGGTGAAATAGGTGTTGGGAATTAAAGAGTAGAGTTATGATGAAAAAAATTTAACTAATAAAAAAAAAGACATATCTCAGTCTTCATGCTTCAAGGATGGAAAATTAAACATTCTGAACATCAGAACAACCAAGGAATCTACACACACATTTCCGACACAGTCTATTTCCTGCTCTGTGGTAAATTTTGTGGGGTTCCATTTTGTTTTGTTTTATTTTTTATTTTTGGGAAAGATTCCATTATGATGTGAATTTTAGAGATTTGTTTCTATACAAAATGTCTTTCGTACAACATATTATGTATATCTAACTCTATTTAGTAATCATTTAGGCTCTTCTACGTACCAACTGGTTTTGCAAGTATATAGTTTTAACTGCTTTCACTCAAATACAGGGGAAAAAGTTGTGACTAGGACAAATTAAGTCATTCCTAAGATTAAAATTAAAACATTCCCCTCCATCCCATCCCAAGGAAATTTTTTCCCAAGGGAAAACAGAACAGGCCACTGTTACTGTAAATTATATCCTTACTACTATTATTGGTAGTGTTTCCAGAATAATATATATTTAAAACTCATTGTGAATATGTATTTTGAAGGAAGACTATTTCATAGATAAATAAATAAGCAGTGATTCATATTATGATTACACATGTTGCTTAATCTACAAAATGTGGGGGACAATTGTGCTTTCAAAGAATTTGGTGGATTTAGCCAGAATTCATTTAGAATTTTGAAAAACATACATTAGCAAACTCTTAATCCTTACAAGGTCTTCAGAATGTTAGTTCTTTTAAGTTACCATCTAGCTATGATTCATAGTAAAAAAGTATGTAATAATATGAGACTTTAGTAAATGGTGAATAATCATATACATATAAAATTGGAAAAGCTATTTTTCCTGCATTCATTTTAATAAAGAAAATAAAAGTGTTTCTGTATTTTAAGGATTAAACTGTCAACTATAAATCCAGTCTAGTGCCACATAAATGTTTGCTCAAAAAATGTAAATGATTTTGATACATGATTTTATTTTTAGACTAAGTTTTCACGTCAAATGCACATGTGTTTATTTCACACTGATGAAAAACTGGAAAATATTACGTGGCAGGAGGGAAAATTATAAAATTTTTGAATAAAATCCTAAAATATTCCAAGTGTAAAGAAGTTGCTTGTATTTTTTATTGCCAAAATATGACTTTTAAATTACTGTAGCAAAATCAACCCCTCTCAAATCAAGTAGTGTATGGAGAAGAATTAATAGAGTCAGAATAAAGAAAAGGAGAGATAAGGAAATGAACAAACTTGTGAGAGGTAAAAACAGAAGGGGAGGGAAATTGGTATGAAAAATACTCAACTGTTTCATGGTATTTGAACCATCTGAGAACATGGTGAGAGCCAGAACTCTGGTCTACAAAAATACCCATACACATATATTCAAAAGTTCTGCAAAACGCAAGTGTGTGTGTTATTTCTAGAGTTGTGCAGCTTCATCAAAGTTAACCCCATATTCCTAGATCAGGAATTTTTGGCCCAGATCAAAGATCAAAGATCCAGACCTAGGGTGAGGGTTGGATGTCAAAACTAAAAAATGATAAGCTATAAAGTATAGGAGTGTGCAGATATGATCCTCTTATAATAGAGAGCCCAAGGGGACAACCTCTTACCAAACTGCTCCCACGAAATCACAATTACTGAGATTTTATTGGCCCCATCAACAGGCCCAGTAACAAAGGTGAAGACAAACCCACCAGCTTTGTCTTATCATTCAGGTTATAAATACTGGTTAATTAAACCAAATTCATGAAAATTTTTGGGGGGATTAAAATTATAGCTCCAGGATCCACTACTGGAATTGTGTGGATCTCAGAGAAAAGTAAAGAGGCTCAATGCTTAATGGCTGTTAGTCATATCAGGAAACGAAGTTGACAGAGGAATCCTGGAATCCAGAGATCAGTATCAGGGGATGCAGGCCAAGCCTCTTCCCCACCTATAGAAAAGAGATAAAAGACCAATTGTTCCAAGGCAATACCTTTGGTCAATATCTAGATTGCTTACCCCTAGGGAGGTCAGTAATCTAGTCAAATGCAAATGTTCTCCTTTGTTGTGGCTATTGCTTTTACTGTGTACAGCCTGGATAATAGGGTTACTAGTAGACCCCTCAGGCCTAACCTGTCACAGAAGCGCTGAAACAAAATTAGCCAGATGTGCAACTTCACCATAGGATGGGTGAGTGTCCCGTGCCTGGAGGCCCTGTTAGAAGGGCTTCACCTGCCATGCCTCCGGGCATGGATTTGACTCAGAACTCACATCCCTCTACATTTAATGATGCCAGTAGAAGGAATTCATAANTACTGAATTCCTCACTGCTAATAGAAATTCAGGTGTTCCCATTAAGTACAGTAAGAATGATCAAAATAAGGTTTTCAGGATTGCAAGGCATTTTAAATGGTCAACTAAAATTTTCCACACACCAAAAACAAAACAAAGAAATACAACATATGTATACATTTATAGTATGTAGATTACATATATAGTTTACCTTTAACTGTGTATATCTATGTACCTATTCTGGATCATAAATGTGCTGTGAAATTCAACATTCCACAGACATTTATTTAACACCTACTATATGTTCCAGTGTGAGATGTTTGGAAAAAACAACTGAATCAGATATAAATAATGTCACGTGTTATATACATAAACACATACACTTTATATATATAAAATAATGTCTTACCCATGCACACACACACATTTTGCATGCTAACTATTGGCAGTGAAATGCTTGTAGCACAAATCTTTCATTGTTTAAACAGAATCTATTATATAATCATTGCCTAAGTGAAAACCTTGAAAGAGATCGCTAGGAAACAAATGTATTCCAACAAAAAGATCAAATATTGCATTTTTCATCTTTTTCTCCACTTTTTAATAAGAGTTTTAATGGGCAATGCTAAAAAGCAAGGGTGCTAAGCATCAATGTTTGGTTCTCAAAAGCTTCACTTTCATAAATGCAATAACATCTGGCAGTAGCATAAGTAGTTAATTTAGAGTGACATTCTGAGCAACCTTTTTTCTGTTTACCAATTACATTGGGTGACTTTGATTTATATAGATGGGCAAGTGACATAATAAGATCCTTTGCTAGAATTCATGTAAGAAATGTCTCATTATTATTTTTTAAAAACAGTATACAGCATATATGAGAGGTATGCAGTGGGTAAAAATTGCACACACACATATGATAATAATTGTAACATCTTATAATTTCATCTTTATGTTTATGTTTAATATTATGCATATGTAACAATATCAACAGTGCTGAACATTAACAATACTTGCAAAATATTAGGTTAAATAACAGATGGGTGACCTTATCTTCCTAGGATTACTTCAAAAATCTGGAGTTTACATTCTCCATGCTCCCCAAGAGGCTTATCAAGAGCAACACTCTCACTACCAGCTGTGTTTATTGGTCTGTAGATCCTGAAAACATAAGTGAAGATTCCAATAACCAAATCAGTAATTTGGAGCTTTCTCATAGGAGAAAAAGAGAGAATCCTGAAGTTTCTAGTTTATTTTAGTGTAAAATAGTAAAAGAAAATGGCATGGATTTAAAAGAAAAAAATACAAATTTTCTTTTAACCTTCAGTATACTAAATATTATAAAATTGATAAGTACCATGAAAAAAAATTTTCCATAATGTTCAAACAGAATAAATTAGCATTAAATGGATGCTTCTGAAGGGAAAAAAGAGGAATAGTGTAAATAAATTGAGCCAGGCAGGGTTTAAACTGCCATGGTCTTCTTAAGGGTGCTCTTTAGCTGATTGGTAAAAGGCCAAACTTGACTGACTCACTTAACCCTTTATTATACTTCTTATACTTCTTAGGCAAATGTTGCCAAAGTTCAGTCTCCAACAACCAAATATTAAAGAAAATAATAATCAAGTTTAAAATCTTACACATTTAACCTGTTAAAATTGGTATATATTTCCAAATCAAGCACATAGCATATAGTGGAAATTTAATTATGGCAAAGAGTGCACATGTAGCCACACTTTAAGAACATAATTCAGCTTTAATCATCTCCTTATTTCAAACAATAACAAAATAATAAACTAAAGGATTTGGAGTGGAGTAACCTGATAATAATCTATAAAAACTACTATAAAAAACTACAAACATAGATTCCGAAGAAATTCATTGTTTTTTTATTCAGGTATAATTAACATACAGTGTTCTATTAGTTTTCTGTGTACAATATAATGGTTCAACAATTCTATACACTTACTCAGTCCTCATGAAGATAAGTGTACTCTTTTTTTAAAATAGGCTCCACCCCCGGCATACAGCCCATCGCAGGGTTTGAACTCATGACCCTAACATGACCTGAGCAGATACCTGAGCTGAGATCAAGAGTTGGATGTTTAACTGACTGAGCTACCCAGGTGCCTAAGTGTACTCTTAATCCCCTGCACCTATTTCACCCATTCCCCCACCCAACTTTCTTCTGGCAACCACCAGTTTGTTCTGTATATTTAAGAGTCTAGTTTTTTGTTTTGTCTCTCTCTCTTTTTAAATTTTGTTTGTGTTTTTTCTTAAATTTCACATATGAGTGAGATCACTCATAATTTACTTTTGCTTTTAGTTCCCTTGCCTCTGGAGACATATCTAGAAAAATGTTGCTACAGCCTCTGTCAAAGATGTTGGCACGTGTGCTTTCTTCTAGGATTTTTATGGCTTCAGGTCTCACATTTAGGTCTTTAATCCATTTTGAATTTATTTTTGTGTATAGTGTAAGAAAGTGATCCAGTTTTTTTCTTTCTTTCTTCTTTCTTTTTTCTTTCTTTCTTTCTTTCTTTCTTTCTTTCTTTCTTTCCTTCTTTTTCCTTTCTTTCTTTCTTCTTTCTTTTTTCTTTCTTTCTTTCTTTCTTTCTTTCTTTCTTTCTTTCTTTCTTTCTTTTCTTTCTTCTTTCTTTCTTTCTTCCTTTCTTTTTTCTTTCTTTCTTCCTTTCTTCTTTCTTTTTTCTTTCTTTCTTTCTTTCTTTCTTTCTTTCTTTTTTCTTTCTTTCTTTCTTTCTTTCTTTCTTTCTTTCTTTCTTTCTTTCTTGAATGTATNTCTTCTTTCTTTCTTCTTTCTTTCTTTCTTTCTTTCTTTCTTTCTTTCTTTCTTTCTTCTTCTTTCTTTCTTTCTTTCTTGAATGTAGCTGTCCAGTTTTCCCAATATTGTTGGTTGAGGAGACTTTTTCCCATTGTATATTCTTGACTGTTTTGTTGTAGATTAATTGACCACTAAAAGCATGCATTTATTTCTGGACTCTGTTCTGTTCCATTGATCTGTATGTCTGTTTTTGTGCCCATATCTTACTGCTTTGATTACTACAGCTTTGGAATATATCTTGAGATCTGGGATTTGATATCTCCACCTTTGTTCTTCTCTTTCAAAATTGCTTTGGCTATTCAGGGTCTTTTGTGGTTACATAAAAATTTTTAGGATTATTTGGTCTAGTTTGGTAAAAAATCTGTTTTTTTTTTTTTTTGGATAGGGATGGGATTAAGTCTGTGGATTGCTTTCGATAGTAGACATTTAAACAAAATTGGTTCTTCCAAATGTTGTTTTTCAACTGTTTAAAATTTTATTTTTATTGTGAGAAGACACATTTGTTGTTAAAGTTTTTTAAGTCCGCTTACTTCAAAAGAGTAATTAGGGATAAAAACACAAATTGGGAAAAAAAACATAGAAATTGCTTTAAAATTCAATTCTTCCCAACAAATTTGCCCTTTTATCTATAGCTTCCCTGTTCTTACATATTTTCATTAAAAATAAAATAAAACCAAACTAAATGAACGAAAAAATGTAGAATTAGAAATATATTACTCATATGTGTGAATACTTCTCTTAAGTCACATTAGGTCTCTCTCTCCTCCAAACTTTATTAAGGAGTACAGTAGCTAGCATTTATTGTGTGCTTACTGTATGCTAGCTACACCTGTATTATGTATCGGTATTATGTCATGTGATCCTATCTTTTTTTGGTCATGTAATCCTCTTAAATCCCTTCATAACAGATAAAATTGATATTTACATTTTATAGATGAGGATGAGGAGGAACGGAAGTAACTTGCCCAAAGTCACATATCTGGTAAGTTTGGGGGTTAGAATTTGAGCCTCTGAAGTTTTATTCCAGACCTTTAGCTCTTTAGCAACATATAAGATTTTCAAAAGAAGGAAAAAAGAAGGAAAGAATCAAGAATGCTTACTTCAGTAAGGAGTACTGAAGAACAAAACACAATATATCGCAGAACTACTGTAATACTGGCATGAGAAATTTGGAAAACTGTTCAAAAAGACATTGCCATACTTATATTGGGAAAGATAAACTTTAAAACAAAGACTAATAAGAGACTATGATGGATTCTACATAATAATAAAGAGGACAGTCCAAGAGGAGGATACAAGGATTATAAATATTTATGCACCCAACATGGAAGCACCAAATACATAAAACAGTTAATAACAAACATAGAGGAAATAATTGATAGTAATACAAGAATAATAGGGAATTTTAACAGCTAGCTTACATAAATGAATAGATCATCCAAACAGAAAATCAACAAGGAAATAGTGGCTTTGAATGACATACTGGACAGATGGATTTAACAGACATATTCAGAACATTTTATCCTAAAACAGCAGACTACACATTCTTTTCAAATGCACATGGAACATTTGCCAAAATAGATCACATATAAGGTCACAAAACAAGTCTCAACAAATTAAAAAAAAATCAAAATCATACCATGCTTCTTTTCTGACAAGGCTATGAAACTAAAAGTCATCCACAAGAAAAAATTTGGATAGACCTCAAATACATGGAGGTTAAGTAACACGTTACTAAACAATGAATGGGTCAACTAAGAAGTCAAAGAAGAAATAAAAAAATTACATGGAAACAAATAAAAATAAAAACACAATAGTCCAAAATCTTTTGAATGCAACAAAAACAGTTCTAAGAGGGAAGTGTATAGCAATACAGGACTACCTCAAGAAGCAAGAAAAATCTCAAATAGACAACATAACCTTAAACCTAAAGAAGCTAGAAAAAGAATAATTGACAAAACCCCAATCCAGCAGAAGAAAGGAAATAATAAAGATTAGAGCAGAAATAAATGATACAGAAACAATACAAAGCAAACAAGCAAAAACAATAGAACAGATTGAGGCAACCAGGAGCTGGTTCTTTGAAAAGATCAACAAAATTGATAAAAAGAGAGAGAACCCAAATAAAACCATTAATGAAGGAGGAGAAATAACCAACATCACAGAAATACAATTTGAAAACCTATATGCCAACAACTTAGACAAAAGAAATGGATAAATTCCTAGAAACGTGTGACCTACCAAAACTAAAGCAGAAAGAAACAGAAAATTTGAACTGACCAAATACCAGCAATGAAACTGAATCAGTAACCACAAAGCCCTCAAAAAACTAAAGTCCAGGACCAGATGACTTCAAAGGTAAAGTCAACCAAACATTTAAAGAAGAATTAATACCTATTCTTCTCAAACTATTCCAAAAAAAATTGAATAGGAAGAGAAACTTCCTAATTTATTCTAGAAGGCCAATACCAAAAACAGACAAAGATACCACAAAAGAAGAGAACTATAGGCCAATATCTCTCATGAAGTTGGATTCAAAAATTCTATACAAAATATTAGCAAACATAACCTGACAATAGATTTTTAAAAATCACATATTACAATCAAGTGGGATTTATTCCCAGGATGCAAAACAATCAGTGCAATACATCACATCAATAAGAGAAAGGATAAACACTATATGATCATTTCAATAGATGCAGAAAAAGTGTTCAATGAAGTACAACATCAGTTTATGATTAAAAAAAAAACCCTCTGCAAAGTATGTCTAGAGGGAACAAACTGCAACATAATAAAGGCCTTATATGAAAAACCCACAACCAACATCATACTCATTGGTGGCAAACTGAGAGCTTTTCCCCTAAGATCAGGAACAAGACAAAGATGTCCAATTTCACCACTTGTATTCAACATAATACTGGAACTTCTAGCCACAGGAATTAGACAACATAAAGAAATAAAAGGCAACCAAATTGGTAAAGGAGAAGTAAAACTCTCACTATTTGCAGATGGCATTATGCTGTAAATAGAAACCGTAAAGACTCCACCAAAAAACTACTAGAACTGATCAATTAAATCAGTAAAGTTATAGGATACAAAATCAACAAACAGAAAGCTGGTTGCATTCATATACACTACTAATGAAGCAGGGAAAAGTAAAATTAGGAAAACAACCCATTTAAAAGTTCACAAAAAGCAATAAAACTATAAAGCATTGATGAAATTCAAGATGCCCAAAGAAAAGGAAAGGCATTTTATATTCATGGGTTGGAAGAACAATATTGTTAAAATGTCTATACTAATCAAAGCAATCCCTATCAAAACACCAACAGCATTTTTCACAGAACTACAACAAAGAAATCCTAAAATTTGTATAGATTCACAGAAGACCTCGAGTAGCCAAAGCAATCTTGAAAAAGAAAAACAATACTGGAGGTATCACAATTTCAGATTTAAAGTTATATTACAAAGCAGTAGTAATTAAAACAGCTTACCACTGGCATAAAAATAGATACACAGATCAATGGAATATAATAGAAAACCCAGAAATGAACCCATGATTATATGGTCAATTAATCTTTGACAAAAGAGAAATGAATATACAATGCGAAAAAGACAGTCTCTTCAACAAAATAATGAAACTGGACCACTTTCTTTCACCATACACAAAAACAAATTCAAAATGGATTAAAGACCTAAATGTGAGACCTGAAGCCATACAAATCCTAGAAGAAAGCACAGGTAATTTCTCTGACAGCAGCTATAGCAACAGTTTTCTAGATATGTCTTGAGGCAAAGGAACAAAAAGGAAAAATAAACTATTGGAGCTATGTCAAAATAAAAAGCTCCTGCACAGCAAAGGAAACAATGAACAAAACTGAAAGACAATCTACTGAATGGAGAAGATACTTGCAAATGACAGAGCCAATAAAAGGTTAGTATCCACAATATACAAAGAACTGATTACAGCTCAACACCCAAAAAACAAATAATCCAATTTAAAAATGTGCAGAGGACCTAAAGAGACTTTCTTTTTTTCCAAAGAAGACATACAGAAAGCCAATAGATACCTGAAAAGATATTCAACATCACTCATCATCAGAGAAATGCAAATCACAAGTACAATAAGATATCACCTCACACCTGTCAGAATGGTTATAATCAAAGACACAGAAACAACATTGTTGGGGAGCATGGAGAAAGAGGAAGCCTCCTGCGCTGTTGGTGGGAATGCAAACTGGTGCTGCTTTTTTGGAAAACAGTATGCAAGTTCCACAAAAAATAACTACCCTAAGATCCAGTAGTGTGATTACCCAAAATACAAAAACCTAATTCAAAGGGATATATGCACCTTTAAGTTTATTGCAGGGGTGTAATAGCTAAACTATGGAAGCAGCCCATGTCCATCCATAGATGAATGGATAAAGAAGATGTTGTATATATATGCATAATGGAAGATTATTCAGCCATAAAAAAGAATGAAATCTTGCCATTTACAACAACATGGATAGAGATAGAGATAGCATACTGCTAAGTGAAATAAGTCAATCAGGAAAGGCAAACACCATATAATTTCACTCATGTGGAATTTAAAAAACAAAACAAATAAGCAACAAGAAAAAGAGAGAGAAACCAAGAAACAGATTTTTAACTATAGAGAACAAACTGATGATTTTCGAAGGGGAGATGTGTAGGGGGGATGGGTGAAATAGGTGTTGGGAATTAAAGAGTAGAGTTATGATGAAAAAAATTTAACTAATAAAAAAAAAGACATATCTCAGTCTTCATGCTTCAAGGATGGAAAATTAAACATTCTGAACATCAGAACAACCAAGGAATCTACACACACATTTCCGACACAGTCTATTTCCTGCTCTGTGGTAAATTTTGTGGGGTTCCATTTTGTTTTGTTTTATTTTTTATTTTTGGGAAAGATTCCATTATGATGTGAATTTTAGAGATTTGTTTCTATACAAAATGTCTTTCGTACAACATATTATGTATATCTAACTCTATTTAGTAATCATTTAGGCTCTTCTACGTACCAACTGGTTTTGCAAGTATATAGTTTTAACTGCTTTCACTCAAATACAGGGGAAAAAGTTGTGACTAGGACAAATTAAGTCATTCCTAAGATTAAAATTAAAACATTCCCCTCCATCCCATCCCAAGGAAATTTTTTCCCAAGGGAAAACAGAACAGGCCACTGTTACTGTAAATTATATCCTTACTACTATTATTGGTAGTGTTTCCAGAATAATATATATTTAAAACTCATTGTGAATATGTATTTTGAAGGAAGACTATTTCATAGATAAATAAATAAGCAGTGATTCATATTATGATTACACATGTTGCTTAATCTACAAAATGTGGGGGACAATTGTGCTTTCAAAGAATTTGGTGGATTTAGCCAGAATTCATTTAGAATTTTGAAAAACATACATTAGCAAACTCTTAATCCTTACAAGGTCTTCAGAATGTTAGTTCTTTTAAGTTACCATCTGGCTATGATTCATAGTAAAAAAGTATGTAATAATATGAGACTTTAGTAAATGGTGAATAATCATATACATATAAAATTGGAAAAGCTATTTTTCCTGCATTCATTTTAATAAAGAAAATAAAAGTGTTTCTGTATTTTAAGGATTAAACTGTCAACTATAAATCCAGTCTAGTGCCACATAAATGTTTGCTCAAAAAATGTAAATGATTTTGATACATGATTTTATTTTTAGACTAAGTTTTCACGTCAAATGCACATGTGTTTATTTCACACTGATGAAAAACTGGAAAATATTACGTGGCAGGAGGGAAAATTATAAAATTTTTGAATAAAATCCTAAAATATTCCAAGTGTAAAGAAGTTGCTTGTATTTTTTATTGCCAAAATATGACTTTTAAATTACTGTAGCAAAATCAACCCCTCTCAAATCAAGTAGTGTATGGAGAAGAATTAATAGAGTCAGAATAAAGAAAAGGAGAGATAAGGAAATGAACAAACTTGTGAGAGGTAAAAACAGAAGGGGAGGGAAATTGGTATGAAAAATACTCTTAACTGTTTCATGGTATTTGAACCATCTGAGAACATGGTGAGAGCCAGAACTCTGGTCTACAAAAATACCCATACACATATATTCAAAAGTTCTGCAAAACGCAAGTGTGTATGTTATTTCTAGAGTTGTGCAGCTTCATCAAAGTTAACCCCATATTCCCTAGATCAGGAATTTTTGGCCCAGATCAAAGATCCAGACCTAGGGTGAGGGTTGGATGTCAAAACTAAAAAATGATAAGCTATAAAGTATAGGAGTGTGCAGATATGATCCTCTTATAATAGAGAGCCCAAGGGGACAACCTCTTACCAAACTGCTCCCACGAAATCACAATTACTGAGATTTTATTGGCCCCCATCAACAGGCCCAGTAACAAAGGTGAAGACAAACCCACCAGCTTTGTCTTATCATTCAGGTTATAAATACTGGTTAATTAAACCAAATTCATGAAAATTTTTTGGGGGATTAAAATTATAGCTCCAGGATCCACTATTGGAATTGTGTGGATCTCAGAGAAAAGTAAAGAGGCTCAATGCTTAATGGCTGTTAGTCATATCAGGAAACGAAGTTGACAGAGGAATCCTGGAATCCAGAGATCAGTATCAGGGGATGCAGGCCAAGCCTCTTCCCCACCTATAGAAAAGAGATAAAAGACCAATTGTTCCAAGGCAATACCTTTGGTCAATATCTAGATTGCTTACCCCTAGGGAGGTCAGTAATCTAGTCAAATGCAAATGTTCTCCTTTGTTGTGGCTATTGCTTTTACTGTGTACAGCCTGGATAATAGGGTTACTAGTAGACCCCTCAGGCCTAACCTGTCCCAGAAGCGCTGAAACGAAATTAGCCAGATGTGCAATTTCACCATAGGATGGCTGAGTGTCCGGTGCCTGGAGGCCCTGTTAGAAGGGCTTCACCTGCCATGCCTCCGGGCACGGATTTGACTCAGAACTCACATCCCTCTACATTTAATGATGCCAGTAGAAGGAATTCATACATTTTTGAATAAAATCCTAAAATATTCCAAGTGTAAAGAAGTTGCTTGTATTTTTTATTGCCAAAATATGACTTTTAAATTACTGTAGCAAAATCAACCCCTCTCAAATCAAGTAGTGTATGGAGAAGAATTAATAGAGTCAGAATAAAGAAAAGGAGAGATAAGGAAATGAACAAACTTGTGAGAGGTAAAAACAGAAGGGGAGGGAAATTGGTATGAAAAATACTCAACTGTTTCATGGTATTTGAACCATCTGAGAACATGGTGAGAGCCAGAACTCTGGTCTACAAAAATACCCATACACATATATTCAAAAGTTCTGCAAAACGCAAGTGTGTATGTTATTTCTAGAGTTGTGCAGCTTCATCAAAGTTAACCCCATATTCCCTAGATCAGGAATTTTTGGCCCAGATCAAAGATCCAGACCTAGGGTGAGGGTTGGATGTCAAAACTAAAAAATGATAAGCTATAAAGTATAGGAGTGTGCAGATATGATCCTCTTATAATAGAGAGCCCAAGGGGACAACCTCTTACCAAACTGCTCCCACGAAATCACAATTACTGAGATTTTATTGGCCCCATCAACAGGCCCAGTAACAAAGGTGAAGACAAACCCACCAGCTTTGTCTTATCATTCAGGTTATAAATACTGGTTAATTAAACCAAATTCATGAAAATTTTTGGGGGGATTAAAATTATAGCTCCAGGATCCACTACTGGAATTGTGTGGATCTCAGAGAAAAGTAAAGAGGCTCAATGCTTAATGGCTGTTAGTCATATCAGGAAACGAAGTTGACAGAGGAATCCTGGAATCCAGAGATCAGTATCAGGGGATGCAGGCCAAGCCTCTTCCCCACCTATAGAAAAGAGATAAAAGACCAATTGTTCCAAGGCAATACCTTTGGTCAATATCTAGATTGCTTACCCCTAGGGAGGTCAGTAATCTAGTCAAATGCAAATGTTCTCCTTTGTTGTGGCTATTGCTTTTACTGTGTACAGCCTGGATAATAGGGTTACTAGTAGACCCCTCAGGCCTAACCTGTCACAGAAGCGCTGAAACAAAATTAGCCAGATGTGCAACTTCACCATAGGATGGGTGAGTGTCCCGTGCCTGGAGGCCCTGTTAGAAGGGCTTCACCTGCCATGCCTCCGGGCATGGATTTGACTCAGAACTCACATCCCTCTACATTTAATGATGCCAGTAGAAGGAATTCATAAAATGAGTTCCTTTCTCTCTCTCTTTTTTTAAAGTTTTTATTTATTTATTTGACAGAGAGAGACAGCCAGCGAGAGAGGGAACACAAGCAGGGGGAGTGGGAGAGGAAGAAGCAGGCTCCCAGCAGAGGAGCCTGACATGGGGCTCCATCCCAGGACTCCGGGATCATGCCCTGAGCCGAAGGCAGATGCTTAACGACTGCGCCACCCAGGTGCCCTGAGTTCCTTTCTCTTAAACCATATCTCAAATTATATCCCAGGCAGAATGGACCTCCCTGTGTAACCAAATCAGGCTCATCTGGATGGGAGGTTTGTGCTATACTGATCCTACCACAGTCTTAATGGTACCAACTCCAGATTGTAAAGCTACCATCCACAAAATGTCCCTACCATTAGGCCATCATTGTGCTAAGAATCTATATGCAGTGTGGATGGAGTCCTCATAAAGCTCATAGGTATCTTGGGCTCCTTTGCAAGGTTATCTCTGATAATTTGATGGAGCTGAGATTTGTTCTACTATGAATAGAACTAACACTTACAATTCAGTCTTGAGTCAGGCCTCTAACATATATGCTTATAATCTAACATCAGCAAGCCACCCTTACCCTTCATGGATCTCTACTTGGGAAGGCCACCCTCTCTGGCTGAATACAACATTTGGCCTAAATACAACATCTCCTCAAAGGCTCTCTAGCCTAAGAGCTCACCATTAGAGATGACTGCATCTCAGAGGTAAGGCCACACCAAAGAAAACAAGGAAGTTAACAACATGTCCCAACTTTCCTGTACATTGGGATTCTGCCTCCCACCCCCCATCGCTTCTGAACCAGGAGGGAAATGGCTGTGGTGACTGTCATCCTGGAGGCCAAGATGCAAAAATTCTTGCTTCTGAACCTAGCCTTCATCAGAACACTTGCAGAATCTTGAGTAAGCTCCCTGATGACGGCCTGGCAGAACTAGATATCATTTCAGTCTTATGGAAAGCCAAGCCACGTATTCTAAACCACACTAGCCACAATAAAACACTTCCTCACAATATCCTTAGCTTGACCTACTGAGATTCATGGTTAGGGACCTCTCGGAGCTCTCTCAATGTACTAGATAACACGTTTTGCTTTCCACCCAATGCAGAGTCTCCTCTCTGCACCCCCACCACCTCTGCAAACACCTCTGCCATACCACAAATTGTCACCTCTACTCCTCTCCACACAGGATCCTCTCTGTTGTACACTATGACCCTGCTCTAAGCTATAGCCAAGTGGACCAAATTCAACAAATCAAATGTATCCCTATAAAAATTTGAGAGAGAGACCCAGGCTTTAAGTGCAAAATGATGTTGGATCTATCCCCACAGAGGGCCAGACCTAGTTCCATCTCACTATCTATCCTGAAGCTCTTCCTAGTGATCTGTCCCTTGTGCTAATTCCCTCTAAAACACCTTGAGTCTCATTGAATCTCACCAAACCTCCACTCCTTTTGGTCCAAATTGACCAATCTGGCCTTAGCCCCAGAATGCCAAGACATTCCCCACCAGGGACCCTCTTCAAAACATGTGGCCCAGATCCTTCCTCTCCATTTGCCTGCATTCTGCCTTTCCCAGTGTGGCCCTTCAAGGTGTGCTGTATACCACCTCCAGGATCTGGTAATAATAAACTCTATGTCCCTTCCCCATATGATCTTTGGTTGAACATTGGCTCACATCTGACAAACCCATGCTCTCTTAACAAATGTTACTTTAACAAAGTTACAGCAAGGAGCCAGGGCTTTTCTACATGTCGGTCTCCTGGTTTTTCTGCCTGACTTCTTATCCTTCAGTTCTCAGTTTAAATATGATCTCCTCAGCTTCTGACAATCATATATAAATTAGAACCCTCACCTCATTCCTCTTTCCAGAAATAGTTTTTAATCAAATTATCTTATTTTAATCCATCTTTGTATTTATCACAATTTACGAAGTCGTTTACTTCTCTGTAGTCTGTCCCCCTGAACTAAACCATCCACATCTTGTCTATTATCTAATCTGTGGCACAGTGATCTGCAAATAGTAGACTCACAATAATTATCTGCTGGACTGAAAAGAATGAGTGGGTAGACTCTCAATATCAGAACTGTAAAGGATTTCTAAATATCTTCTGTAATTCCACTTTCAGACATCTTTTAGGATTTTGAAGAGGAAAAAAAGAGTTTAGAACTAGAGCTCTAGAATCTTAGTAATTTTTGCCAGTGAATTATGCTGCCAAGGAACAAACAAGAAATGTGAAATAATAGTCCTCATTTGTCATAGTCTTGGGTATTTGTATTTATGTATTTGTAACTAAAAGATTTTGCAGAAAGGCAATAAATAGTTCGTCAGTAGTCATCATTATAAAATGATATATTTAAAGCCACTAGTATGCATTTAAAATCATTTTAGATTGAAGAATACATATAAATTAAGTCAGGTTTTTTCCCCAAAGTTATTAATTTAATCAAAAGTAGGTACAAAATAACCCAACAATAAAACTATGCTCATCACTCTTTCAGGGCACTTTTCTGCTAGTTAACTGTCTGTTCTACAGATCCATCCTTCCTTTTCCTCTTTCTTTCCCATCTCCCTAAATGTAGTATTTTTTTTAGCTTCTCAAGAACAAATAGGTTTGTGACTCTAAAAGCCTAATAGGAATGACACCCCACACACATTAGAAGTCTAGCAAGTGACACAGCAGATGACAAACACAGATGGAAATTTAGCTGCTTTCCTGGGATCTGTGAATTCCAAACATTTAGAGACATCTTCTCCTTTCTCCACCCCCTCTTCCTGTCAGCTGAGCAAAGAGGAAAGACTGGCTTTATCAATTTTCTTTGTTATCCCCTGTGCTGTTTAAGGGATTTAAATATGATCTTCAGATACTATGCTTTAAGGAACTGATTACTAAAAAATGAATAAGATTGTTTCTGGCATCTAGTTTCTAAGATATTGAATGGGATTGGAAGCCTCTGTGGCCCCTTCAGATTAAACCACGGGTACTGATATTAATTCAACTTCCTGCCTTGGGTATTCCAATTGTGAGGTGACTAGGCTGAAGGATTACAGCAACATTCCTTTGGAAATTTTCTTTGAGAATCAGGTAGCTAGGGACCACAGAATCCTTGAAATTTAAAATTAGAGAGACAAGCAACAGCAATGACCACAACAAAGCAGCAAAGAGGCTACATTTACAAAGTCCAGACTTTCCTCTATGATATCTTTTTTCTCTTTACCCTAGGAAAAAGAGAGAGAGAGAGAGAATGTGTGTGTTTGTGCGCACTCGTGTTGGAGGTGGGCAGGCAGGCAAAATAGAACAAAAGGCACCTAAAAAAACAGAATATGTACTAATGGGGTTTGGAGTCTCTGTCCTGCCATTGATTTCCTTTAATTTCTGAGAGATGATAGAAAATTTATAATCAAAAGAAAATATAGTAAAAATGAAAAACTGTGAAAAAATTTTGTGATTAATCCTTTTACTACTTATTTGTACCTATTTTTTGTTTACTTTCGTTTCAATTTTAAGCAGTTGAAGTATAGAAACAAAGTTAAGTTTTGCCTAATACTCAGCTCCTTGTGATTACATATGTATTTCTCAGTGTTTAAAATTGTCTTTGCATGAGTTAGCTGAAGTAACTATGTTAAAGCAAGAGACACACACATTAGCATGTTTTAGTACTTGAATTCATGAAAGTTCCCATGTTGTTCCTGGTTTTTTCCACCTCCTAAGTCTAATCACCTTAACTTTGGAGAATCTATCAAATTCCATCTGTTGATTCCCACCCTGGGAATCATATTAACCAGCTAAATATAAAACCCATCTGTAACAAACAGAGGTTTTAGCAGCCACTATCTTTCACTATGATTATTCTTCCAGTGTTCTATATGTTCTTTCTTATCCAGTTCGTAAGGGTGCAACAAAAGGGACCTACGTTCCTGATTTCCTTGGGCTTGTCTTAATGGGATGCTAGTTGAGCAAGTCCACTGCAAGCATCTAGAGCAGTTGGGACTTCAAACATCATGTACTTATTTTACATATTTTAGGGTAGGGACATAAAGTACAGATTAAATTGAAGTTTCTGGTGGGATGATGGCATTGGTTAGTTTTAATGGTATTTTTCATAATGTTTACAAACATCACTGGCTACAGATAGATCTGTCCTGAGATAGACTAAGCTCTGGCTCTTCACCATATATGCCTTTCTGAAGTTTGCCCTATACTCTGTAGGATTTACTTATTTATTTTTAAAGATTTTATTTATTTATTTGAGAGAGTGTTAGTGAGAGAGAGAGCGAGCACGTGAGCTGGGGCAGAGGGAGAGGGAGAAGCAGGCTCCCCACTGAGCAGAAAGTCCCATGTGGGGCTCAATCCCAGAACCCTGGGATGATGACCTGAGCCAAAGGCAGATGTTTAACCTACTGAGCCACCCAGGCACCCCCTCTTCGTATGATTTAGATGCTAATGTATAACTATATGTTTAACAAGCTGCAGAATTGTACCAAGTGATTATCAGGATGTCAGCTGAAACTTTTTTTGGACACAATCCATCTTTCAATAAAACAACAACTAAATAACTTACAAAGGTGCAACTCTTAGAATCTCCAAATTTCACACAAGTAAAATTGAGTCAGGTGAGACCATTAGTCAAGTACACGAATATAACCATACTTAACCACATAAAAGACAAAGAAGCTTCCTATTCCCTATAGGAGAGTTTTGAATGCATTTGCAGAGTCCTAATTCCTCAGTATTCTCCCCTCCTCTAATCTTTGCTCCTCTACACCCAAGCCCCAGTGGATTCTGGTTCTGAAAAAAAGCCCAAACATTTGGTTAGGTGAGATTTTTCTTGATGAAAGCCTTTACAAGATGTCATTTCTTAATTATAACTATGTCGTAGCATCCATGAGGGAATTTCCTTCTATAGGAATCAAGGCAGAATGTTATTATTAGGGAGTGATGTGTTGGCAGAACACTGGATTTTGGTGACTTTCTTCCAGAGCTCCCATTAGACTGCAACCATTGCAATAAAAACCAGCCACAGTGACTACAAATCACACTCTTTTCCAAAGACTTCACGACATTATTAAATTCTACACCATGTGCAGGTNTTTTTCCCCAAAGTTATTAATTTAATCAAAAGTAGGTACAAAATAACCCAACAATAAAACTATGCTCATCACTCTTTCAGGGCACTTTTCTGCTAGTTAACTGTCTGTTCTACAGATCCATCCTTCCTTTTCCTCTTTCTTTCCCATCTCCCTAAATGTAGTATTTTTTTTAGCTTCTCAAGAACAAATAGGTTTGTGACTCTAAAAGCCTAATAGGAATGACACCCCACACACATTAGAAGTCTAGCAAGTGACACAGCAGATGACAAACACAGATGGAAATTTAGCTGCTTTCCTGGGATCTGTGAATTCCAAACATTTAGAGACATCTTCTCCTTTCTCCACCCCCTCTTCCTGTCAGCTGAGCAAAGAGGAAAGACTGGCTTTATCAATTTTCTTTGTTATCCCCTGTGCTGTTTAAGGGATTTAAATATGATCTTCAGATACTATGCTTTAAGGAACTGATTACTAAAAAATGAATAAGATTGTTTCTGGCATCTAGTTTCTAAGATATTGAATGGGATTGGAAGCCTCTGTGGCCCCTTCAGATTAAACCACGGGTACTGATATTAATTCAACTTCCTGCCTTGGGTATTCCAATTGTGAGGTGACTAGGCTGAAGGATTACAGCAACATTCCTTTGGAAATTTTCTTTGAGAATCAGGTAGCTAGGGACCACAGAATCCTTGAAATTTAAAATTAGAGAGACAAGCAACAGCAATGACCACAACAAAGCAGCAAAGAGGCTACATTTACAAAGTCCAGACTTTCCTCTATGATATCTTTTTTCTCTTTACCCTAGGAAAAAGAGAGAGAGAGAGAGAATGTGTGTGTTTGTGCGCACTCGTGTTGGAGGTGGGCAGGCAGGCAAAATAGAACAAAAGGCACCTAAAAAAACAGAATATGTACTAATGGGGTTTGGAGTCTCTGCCCTGCCATTGATTTCCTTTAATTTCTGAGAGATGATAGAAAATTTATAATCAAAAGAAAATATAGTAAAAATGAAAAACTGTGAAAAAATTTTGTGATTAATCCTTTTACTACTTATTTGTACCTATTTTTTGTTTACTTTCGTTTCAATTTTAAGCAGTTGAAGTATAGAAACAAAGTTAAGTTTTGCCTAATACTCAGCTCCTTGTGATTACATATGTATTTCTCAGTGTTTAAAATTGTCTTTGCATGAGTTAGCTGAAGTAACTATGTTAAAGCAAGAGACACACACATTAGCATGTTTTAGTACTTGAATTCATGAAAGTTCCCATGTTGTTCCTGGTTTTTTCCACCTCCTAAGTCTAATCACCTTAACTTTGGAGAATCTATCAAATTCCATCTGTTGATTCCCACCCTGGGAATCATATTAACCAGCTAAATATAAAACCCATCTGTAACAAACAGAGGTTTTAGCAGCCACTATCTTTCACTATGATTATTCTTCCAGTGTTCTATATGTTCTTTCTTATCCAGTTCATAAGGGTGCAACAAAAGGGACCTACGTTCCTGATTTCCTTGGGCTTGTCTTAATGGGATGCTAGTTGAGCAAGTCCACTGCAAGCATCTAGAGCAGTTGGGACTTCAAACATCATGTACTTATTTTACATATTTTAGGGTAGGGACATAAAGTACAGATTAAATTGAAGTTTCTGGTGGGATGATGGCATTGGTTAGTTTTAATGGTATTTTTCATAATGTTTACAAACATCACTGGCTACAGATAGATCTGTCCTGAGATAGACTAAGCTCNACAAACATCACTGGCTACAGATAGATCTGTCCTGAGATAGACTAAGCTCTGGCTCTTCACCATATATGCCTTTCTGAAGTTTGCCCTATACTCTGTAGGATTTACTTATTTATTTTTAAAGATTTTATTTATTTATTTGAGAGAGTGTTAGTGAGAGAGAGAACGAGCACGTGAGCTGGGGCAGAGGGAGAGGGAGAAGCAGGCTCCCCACTGAGCAGAAAGTCCCATGTGGGGCTCAATCCCAGAACCCTGGGATGATGACCTGAGCCAAAGGCAGATGTTTAACCTACTGAGCCACCCAGGCACCCCCTCTTCGTATGATTTAGATGCTAATGTATAACTATATGTTTAACAAGCTGCAGAATTGTACCAAGTGATTATCAGGATGTCAGCTGAAACTTTTTTTGGACACAATCCATCTTTCAGTAAAACAACAACTAAATAACTTACAAAGGTGCAACTCTTTAGAATCTCCAAATTTCACACAAGTAAAATTGAGTCAGGTGAGACCATTAGTCAAGTACACGAATATAACCATACTTAACCACATAAAAGACAAAGAAGCTTCCTATTCCCTATAGGAGAGTTTTGAATGCATTTGCAGAGTCCTAATTCCTCAGTATTCTCCCCTCCTCTAATCTTTGCTCCTCTACACCCAAGCCCCAGTGGATTCTGGTTCTGAAAAAAAGCCCAAACATTTGGTTAGGTGAGATTTTTCTTGATGAAAGCCTTTACAAGATGTCATTTCTTAATTATAACTATGTCGTAGCATCCATGAGGGAATTTCCTTCTATAGGAATCAAGGCAGAATGTTATTATTAGGGAGTGATGTGTTGGCAGAACACTGGATTTTGGTGACTTTCTTCCAGAGCTCCCATTAGACTGCAACCATTGCAATAAAAACCAGCCACAGTGACTACAAATCACACTCTTTTCCAAAGACTTCACGACATTATTAAATTCTACACCATGTGTAGGTTATGCTGAGACATAAAACCTAGCAGCTCTTCTTCCCAAGTCAGTGTTCCAAATAAAATTACTGATATTGATCATATCTCACACATTCAATTACATTCATCTGCAGTGAAATTGCAGAGTACAATTTAGTGTAAAGAACAAAATTTGGGGTGCATTAGAAAATTCATATAATTTAATTGAACCAAAGGTTATAATGGATGAGTTATTTTCACTTAATTAAGAAAATGTATTCAAAACAGAAACCTGGGTTTCATACTTTTTTTTGACACCAGTGACCAAGCCCTGTCCATTTTACCTCTTTAGGAAATGTATATAGTAAGGGGTAGGAATCTCCGCTATCAGTTGATACACAGTTCATTCAATAGTTTACCCTTTCCCCAACTTGTTTAGAATACTGTTTTTGTTTAAAATAGTTTCTAAGTCTTTATTTTCTGTTTTTTCCTTTATCAGTCTATTTGTGTCAAAAACCTCACCAATTTTAATTGCTAAAACTTATGGTGCATTTTCTCTAGTTCCCCATTCTTTTTATCTTCAAAATGGTCTTTGCTAACCTATAGTTTTTCTTCTTGCATGTAAAGTTTAGGACTTTTTAGCACGGTCAAGTGCTAAAAAAAAAATCCTGTTACAATTCAATGGGAACTGCACAGAATCTGTTGATTAGCTTGGTGGAAGAATTAAATTCATACTTTCTTAAGTCTCCTCATCTCTATATTTGATATCTTTTCATATCACAGAATTCAACAGCTTAGGAAGTCTTTTATATCATTTAATAACATTTTTATTTTTTTCATAATGGTGTCATGTGACTTTGTTAAATATATTTCTCAGTACCCTTTCATTCATTACATTTTCAATTAGTTGTTGTTGATATAAAATAATGCTGGTGAATATTGTATGTTGATCTTGTGTCCACCACACTTTCTCGGATTTGTATGTGGGTAACAACTTCAACTACAGACAAGTTTTGTTTTGTTTTATTTTATTTGCAAAACTTAATACTTCGTAGTTCTTTTGTCTTTTTGCTTTGGCTGACATTTACCATAGCTGTTGAACAGAATTACTTAACTTTCATAAAGAAGTATACTGTTTCCTATAAATTTCAGGAGATGATTTTTATTTCATTAAATAATTTCTCTTTTATTTTAAATTTCTAATAGTTTAAGTTTTAAAAAATCTTCAATACATATTGACTTTTCTGCATTTAGAAAATATACCATATTTTATTTCATTATTTTGTGTGGTTAGTTACACTAATTTTTTTTAAAGATCGAACTGCTTAAGTTTCTATAAAGCCATTTGGTAACTATTCATTTTAAAATACATTGATATATTTGGTAGAGCAATTTTTATTTTTATTTATTTTTAAAGATTTTATTTATTTATTTATTTATTTGACAGAGAGAGTGTGCACGCATAACCAGGGGGAGTGACAGGCAGAGGGAGAGGGAGAAGCAGGCTCCTGCTGAGCAGAGAGCCCACACTGGGCTCATCCTAGGACCCTGGGATATGACCTGAGCTGAAGGCAGCTGCTTTACCCACTGAGCCACCCAAGCACCCCAGTAGGGCAACTTTTAAATTAAAACTTTATATATATATGTTCATGAGAAGGATTGGCTTGTACCTTTTATTTTCTGTAATTGTCCAATTTTACTATCAAATATGGAAAATATTATAACATATATAAATATATAATATAAATATTGCAGTATATATAAAATGATAACTTACCCAAACCGTTTTTTGCAACAATGTTGACTTTTTTTCTTCAATCACTTTAAAAAATTTACATGTATTTAGAAATTTCATTTCCTTTAAGATTTCAAATATGTTGGCTAAAAGTGGTTTATAATATTATCTTTAGTTTTCAAAAAAAAATCTCTACTACATGTACAGTTCTCTCTGTGTATAGATGTGTGCAGACATGTATCTGTACCCATATACACAGATATATTTATATGTACATATGTTATCTTTTCTCTTCATCCTCATCTTTAGGTTTTTGCTATTTCTTGCTTTCGTCCTTCTTTAGTTTTATGTTATTATTCTTTTTCTAACTTAAATAGGACATATAGATTAATATTCAGTCTTTTTATTTCCTAAACATGAATTTAGCTTATATATTTCCTTCTAATTATTGTTTTAGTGGATAGCCCCAGTGTTTTGTTTTCTTTAGTTCAAAATAACTGTAATTTTTCATTATAATTTATTTTTTAACTCATAGATTTGCTTAATGAATATATATTTTAGTTTCCACATATATTGAAAGAAGATTTGTCTATATTTCTGAAATTAAATTCTTATTTTATTTTTTTTCAGAGACAGGCATGTTGTCAAGCTTATTCTCAAGGCTCATGTTCATGTTTAAATTTGCCATTTTTCTAACTTTTGGATCTCCAATATGCCTTAAAGCTAAAGCATATTGCTACGTGTATCTAGAGCGATGTATCCCCACAAGGGGGTTCTATCAAAATCTCATGGGGAAACATTATCCTTCACTCATCAAATAGTTGCTCATGAATTCATCGTAATAGTGTTACACAATTAAGAGCTGTGTGTGTTGCTATTTACCACTTAAAATATCTGACTCAAATTAAGATGTATTAAAAGTGTGAAATACACAACACACTTAGAAGACTTAGGATGAAAAAAATCTCATTAGTATCTTAAAATATTATGTATAAGTCAAAATCATAATGTACTGGATACATTGCAATAAATTAGTGTTGTACACTTTTTTACATGTAGCTACCAGAAAATTATATTATATTCATGACTTGTGTTTTCTACTGGGCAGTGTTATTTAGAAAGAAACTGAAGCTCTATTGTCTTCTTAGGCATCATGACTTAAAGAATAAGGCTGCCAATATCTCTCAGAGGCTCAGAAGTCAGAGTTTTCAAAACATTATTGCATGGCAGGTTTAGTTGGGTACTAGGAAGCCCTCTGTGGATGAAGAAGCTCAGGGGTTTGAGACAGAAGCTGTCTACCCGGCGGTGGTTTATGACAACAGTATTTCTTATTCCCAATGATAGTATATGGTAGAAAAAAAGTGGTTCATCGATAATAGAGTTAAAGGTGTTTTAATTGCTGGTAACTAGTTTGAACAAAGTTCTATTCCAATAAATATCATAGTTGATGCACAGTAGAGAAAAATATGAAGTTGGTGCTAACTTATTCAGGTTTTCTTTTTAAGTTTTTTGCATATTTGACTCTCAGTCTAAGCTGCTGAAAGGAAGACTGTCTTCTCTTGTTATGCTTTGTTATATGTAAGTTGACTTGGTTGGGTGCTTTGGATATAATGAAAAATCAAATTCAGTGGTGGCATATATCCATTTAGATTCATGGCAAAAAATGAGTTCTTTAACAGCATTAAATATAATTTAAAGCATTTTTAATTACAGATTCTAGAATAGAATTTGTTTCAGTCAAAAGACAGAGTTGAAAGGGAAGTTTTTTCAAACATTATTCAGGTAGTGGAAAAGAAGATACTTATTTTGACTGAAGAAAGCTGACCTCTGTTCCAGAGATTTGGCTCCATGTTGATTAGAGTGAAACTATTAACCCAAGTTTTCAATTCAAATAAAAGAAGAATGGCTACATTCTCCACTGCCCTAATAAATTGCCATATAGATTGTGTTGGTATTCAGGAGATAGGAATTAGAAATAGATGCAACAAAAGTCTCATTCATCATTAGTGTCGAGGGACTAGAATCAATGTGAAGGTGCCATGCTGTCTCAAATAGCTAAATAGTTCATGAGGGGAAGTTTACAATTAGGCAAGATCAAACTCTATAGATTTAATGTGAAAAGGTTATTCTTCTGTCATAAATGATTGGTGGGATAGGAGTTTAGACTACAGCATCTA
This sequence comes from Ailuropoda melanoleuca, assembly GCF_002007445.2. Lineage (NCBI taxonomy): Eukaryota > Metazoa > Chordata > Mammalia > Carnivora > Ursidae > Ailuropoda > Ailuropoda melanoleuca. The sequence goes on from NC_048224.1 coordinate 3,319,753, forward strand.
GATCTTTTTTGTGTGACCAGAATTCAGATGAGTGCAGTGGTCTATTACCATGTGAAATATCAAGTTGTAATATATAACTCTTGGAGTCTAACAGGAGGATTGATAAATATATAACATTCAAAGCATTAAGTCCTTTGTGCTTCAGTGTCTGTATTTTTATCCTTCCTTGCTTCCATAGTTGAAAAGTAACATGTTATTGTCATGGACATGTTTTAATTCACAAATTGTCTATACATGTCTATACTTTGGCTAACGCAAACATATTATGGACATACCTACGATATTTATATTATAAAGGCTAAATGGAACAATTGGATCTCTCCTTTACCTCAGTTACTCATAGGCTAATAGTGACAATGGCAAAAGGAGAACTTCTCATGGAACAATCCACAAACCAATCATATTTCAATGATGACAACCAGAATCATAAAACTTAAATTTTTAATAATAAATCAAATTGTTGACATTTACCTAAATCAATACTCCTCTCATTTCAAAGAAAAACATGAATACTCCCTTAAATGAATATTAAATAATATATTGCTTAAATAGAAGAGCCACAACAAAAAAGAAATGTCAAAATTGTTATATTTTACAATTGCCCTTATTATGTCCTTATATTTCTGACCAAGTTTTCTAATCTCATTAGATTCTGATTTTTCAAATTTCACGGTAGGAAATGTATTATCTCCATGTACCTATTTGGAAAAATTCAATGCATTTGAACTACTTTTTTTTCCTTCAACAAACTTTTAGTCTAATTGGAGAACACTTTAGACACAAATTATATTTCACGCAAAAATGGAATTCTGTCAGACAGCATTATGGCAGTCTCATTTTTAGTGTTAAGCATTTAAATTGTCATATTTTATGTTTTAAAGGGACCAGTATGTCTTAAGATTTATATTTTAACGATATTTTTGATCACAGTTTTACATCTAAAATCATGTTTCTTATAAATGATAAGTGTATTACAATTACCAGAAAATTCCATTCATAAAATGTAGACCACTGACATATTTATGTATCAAATATGTTATGTACTTATCTGATATACTGACAGACATAGGATGGCAATCTATGCCTAGATTTTATTTTAAAATTTCTATCCTACTTCATTGATTTAATTAGAAAAGTGTGCGTCTCTTTGTAAGTTAAATAATATATAGGTATATAAAAAAGGTGATATTCTATCCCTACTTCAATCTCTAGCCACTTTCAATCTCACACTTTTGAGAAAACCAATACTGATCACTCAGTGAGCAGCTTTCCACAAGTTCTACAGCCTTTTAGGAAAAAAAATTTATATTTGGTACATTTCATGTTAATTACAATAATGGTTCATAAAGCTGAATAATGCTTGCTGTGACCAATTATCACCGCAAAGCAGGTGCTAAACAACATTTAAACACTCCTGCAAAACAACTCCATCTTATTCTATTAGAGTTTTGTTTTTAAAGTTCAAAGGCTCCTAATCAGCTTAGAATCTTGGAAGTTTTAAGCTGAAATGGGCTTTTTCAACTTATTTTGTCCATGCTCTCACTTTTAAGAAAACACTTAGACCAGCCAATATAGATTAAACATGAAGCTTTTTGTTTGTTTGTTTTCAGGACTCTAAAAGATTTCAGAAGTGATTCCATCAACTCAAGTCAGACAATGATTTCCTTAACACACTTTCCAAATATTACCATTACATAATAAAATATATTTATTATTTTACTTTCTCAATATCCAGAGGAGCTAGCAATAGCTATAATAATATAAAAATTGCATTTAACTAGGATTGACACTCGAAATACTTAAACAACATTGTAGAATGGACGGTGATCATCCAAAACAAATACCAGAAGGTCACAGATCAATAAGAGGGAATGACCATAAATAACCTGTATAGACTTGCTCTTTTTGCAAATCTCTCTATAGGCAGAGCAGCTTCTGTGAAAGATGTTGACCAAAAGTATGCAGAGACATTTGCAATTGGCAGAAATCTTATTTAGAACAAGCAAAGGTAGATTTTTGTTGACTTATAACTCTTGGAATAGTGCTAGTTTAATAAATGACTGGATTAAGGGATCAGCTAATGTTATCAGGACTTTATCTTTATCTCTCCATTTCCCAGTCTTGCCCACCTCTGTGTGAGATTTATACCCAGAGTGTCACAAAATGGTGGGTATATTACCTCCATTTCTCCATAGTTACCCTTGACTTGTTAGGTTCTGGACAAACAATGCCCAAATGTTGGTTTCATTAAAATATTCATTAGAATAATATCATTAGAATATTTCATTGTTTAAAATTATTATTCTAAGGTTCCATGGAGATTTGGGGTCACTGTGTCTTGGGTAAGACTTGGGAATCTGAAGTTTCAGCACACATTCCAGGTTCCTCTGATGAAGATGAAGGAAGACATAATGCTCTAGAAACAGACTTTGGCCTATGCTGCACATAGAGTGCTACTCTCCACAGCGGTAGTTTCATACTTTTTAAAGCAGAGCAATTTCTTGAAGTTAAATGTTTGTGAAATTCCAGTACATTAGAGGGAAGCAGAGTCTCATTAATGGTATATTATACCTACCAATACATTATTTTTTAAAAGATTTATTTATTTGAGAGAGAGAGAGCAAGTGAGAGAGCACAAGCAAGGGGAGCAGCAGAAGGGGAGGGAGAAGCAGCCTCCCCATTGATCAGGGAGCCTGATGCAGGGCTGGATCCCAGGACTTCAAGATCATGACCTGAGACGAAGACAGGCACTTAATCAACTGAGCCACCCAGATGCCCCTCTACCAATACATTAAAAAGGGAATTTATGCATATTAGAAGTGCAATTTAGAATAACAAAATAACTTAGAAATATCTAAATCTTTCATCTTTCAATGAAACAATGGGCAGAAGTTTACCCCAAATTTGCCAGCACTCAGAATAGAATTTCCAATGATCTGTTAACTCCTAATGTGTCCACCTCCTCATTCTTCATGATGCATTAATTCACTCCACATATATATATTTTAAATGAATCTTGAGAAAATGGAAGACCATCAAGAAAACATTTTTATTCACTCTGTTCATTTTGTCTTTTCAAATTGTTAATTACATGATCTGAACGAGTCCAGCCTGGGGCCTGTTCTTAGAGGTAGCAGAGGGAAGAGTGACAATATATAATGAAGTAAACAAACAGGATAATGGAGGACTATAATCAGTTTTGGGGAGAAAATTAATAAGGTGATGTGTTAAGACAATAATTGAGAGCAGGCAATAGTTAAATAGACTTCATTGTAGTTTACACATTGGTTCTGTCAGCTTGATAGGAAACTCATTGATAGCAAGGAGCAGAACACATTTATCTTTGCTTTCCTCATCTCCAGTATGTAGCCTTTAGAATGTAACACATATGAATGAATGTTTGTTGGATTTTTTCCCTATGCATAACTGCTTTGTTCATATTAATCAGTCTACTAATAAGAATTTGGCATTTTATATAAGAAGCAGGTAATAAATAACTACTGATTTTTTGTCATTCCTTATAACATTATTTCTAAGCAGTGCAATGATAATGCAAGAACAATACTGTTTACCTGCAGTTTTTATGTGAGTGATGTGGTAAATGTTTCAAGAATATAGATTATTGGAAAACATAGTATTTGAACCTAGGACTCTAGTTTTCACTTTATCCACTAAACCAAATTATTCCTCAGTAAACTGTTAGTCAAATGTAAATAGTCACCACCACTACCTTTGGTTGTGATATGCACTTGCTTCTAACCATGAAGTAGGGACAGGTCTATGAGGGCATAACCTATGTTGAGATTTAAAGCAGTTGTCTGAGGATTCCCACGACCCTCATGGGCAGAATCAATATATAGTTTATACTCTACACTGGCACTTTTTGAGGGTAAAAAGTGACAAGAAGAGTAAACAGAGTCTAGCTCAGGCAAAAGAGTAGGTATAGTTATCCCACTCAGAGGCAGGGCAACGGGGGTTAGGCTTTTTAAACCTCCAAATGTTCATTTTCATACACCATTCCCTTTACTATTTTATCAATGATGTAAGGTCGGTGTTTTTATCTTCATTTCAAAGTTGATGGACTGAAACCCAAAACAAGTAGGACAATGATTAGTAAGTGAAAGCACTGACATTGTGTAATGATCTATCAGAAGCTGAAACATATCTTTATTTCTCAGTACAATAATAATAATAATAGTAATAATGGCAACAACAATAGCAGAATTATTTTGGTCACATATTATATAGAGCAAAGTATATGGTGAACCTAATGAGGGCTGCGGAAGGGATGCTGCTAGAACTACACATTTTCATTACAAATGTGCTTCAAAAAATTGCACCAGAAACAAACATTAGAAGAAGTGGATGGATGTCGCCCAGTCTTTGGTGATTCTCAAGTTGAATTTTATAATCTCTTCTATAATGGTTCTAAAAAATTTATGGTGAAGATTGATTTGTGTAATTTCTAAAAGCTTGATAATTGCTAGTCCAAAAAATTAATGACGCAGTAATGGAAACATAACATTTACCTTTGTACTACATTTGTATCATGTGGAAAATTTGCCATCCTGAAAAAAATTTAGGTTTGTGTTTGCTTCAATTGTCTCAGAAATTTTTGGATTTCATTTTTAGGTTATGTATAAATATTCTTTAGATCTGTGGTGGCTTTAGCAATGAGTAAACTACTTAACTTGGACAATCAAGACCTTTGTGTCCAGGCCTCTCTAATATTGATGAGATTTACTCTATAGATTAACTGCATGTGTAGCAAAGAGGGCACCAATGATTAATCAAGGTTAAATGACTCCAGGCAATAAGGAAGGAAGTAAAAGAACAGCATCTTCTTAGTTCTGGAAATGCCTTTAAGATCTTGGATTCTGACATTCTGAGAGGTTAACAGTTTAATAACAACAATAGTAAAACCCAAAACAATGTCATTTATCATTTATTAAGCCCATGTTATATGTCAAGCATAGCACTAAGTACTGTGCATGCATTATCTCTAATTCTTATAACAAACTTCCATTTTGAAAATGAGAAACTGAGACAAACTGGCTATGTCCATTGTCGAAGGTCATGCAGCTAGTGAACAATGGATCTTGCCTTAAATTCAAGTCTGACAGTTAATTTCCTACCCCATCATTATTCTTTCCACCCCAAATAGTCAACCATTTCTTAAGGGTTAATGACAATGCATGTTGTTTATAGAGCACTGAATAATATCTTTTTGAAAATGTTATAATCTGGAATATTCAAAAAGATTTTTAAAAACCAAAATTGTTCACGTGTTTCTTTTTTGTTGTTGTTAAATAAAGATGATGCTTGAGTGTAAATCCTCAGGATTTTGCCTCTGCTAGAAGTAAACCAAAAGTTCAGGTAAATTCTATCTGGTATTTGCTTAAGCAGGTCATTTTTGATCCAGTTTTCCATACTGTGAGGATTATTTTTTAACTCCTGGTCTGTCATAGTAAATACAACCTAAAATTTGAAAGATAATTACATCATGAGATATAAAGACTCAGGCTAGTTTGATGGGCCTTTTTGAAGTCAGGGAAAATATTCACACATGGTTCTTAGTTCTATATTTTTCCTTATACTTCTTTCTGTAGGAATGTGTGCTGTGCTCAATGTCTTTAAAACATTTCTACTCTTGGGAGGACTATTCATTTTTTATCATCCTAAAATAGTCCTGATAGGAGGGGATAAACAAATAACTGTCATACACACACACACACACACACACACACACACACACACATCCCTTTCACATTTAGTATCATAAAGCATTAGCACATTTCATCTCCATTTTCAGAAGAGCTAATCAAAACATTTCAATCCTTTAATAAAATGTGATAATTGATTTAAAAAATACTCATGTTCTTGATGGATTTTATGAAAACTAACTCAGAATCATTTCCAAATAATAGTTACCAGTTATTGAGCACTTGACTCTACAAACATTATATTATTTAATTCCCTAACACTATCAAAAGGTAGGCAGTATTGCTATGCCAACTTTGTAAGTGGTAAAAATGTGCCAATAAATTCAGTTTAATTCACTTTGTGTAACAGAATTCAAACATGAACCAACACTATTATACATAGGTCTCCCAAAGAAGAAAAATTATTTGGTAACAAAAGATGGCAATTGCTCTTATTTTATGGATTGAAAGACTTAAGTAATTGAATCACTGGCAAAGTTGAAAATAAAACTCCTGAATTCCCTCATTTGTCCTCTTTAGAAAGATATCAAATTATTTGGAAAGCTCTGTAGTTTTAAACACAAATAAATATAATTTAAATCTTTTCATGAAGACTATTAAAGGATTCGACAAATTGACAATATTGAATAGATATTTGGTATAGATCTATATAAGAAATGATAGTAAATCTGACAGACTCCTCAAAAATACTGTCATAGCATGGACTGTTACAAACATAATTATTTCTCCATTCATGAGAAAAAATAATGATGAAGTTTGATGGTGAAAGAACCTGGGATCAATTGTCCTACCACAGAATTTTGCTGTCAAAAATACTATGAAGATATTGCCCACAGAATTTATTCCTCGGCACATTGAGAGAGTAAGGACATTCATATGCTTCAGGGATTAAATGCATCAGTCCAAGGGTGCATGAATAAAATGTGAATCATTTTGTTGATAGTGAAGGAGATGGTGATTGGTGGTATTCACACCTTTCTTAAATCTTGTGCTGAAAATACAATAAGTGTATTTTCTTTTTTAAGTTTTTCTGCTTGAGATATTGCTCATGAGGGAGAAAAGGTAGAATTGTTCTCTCAAAAGAAAACATGCACTCCATTAAAACTGAAAGTATATCTGAAATATAAGTTCATTTTCAAATTTAAAAGAATTTTCTTTCAGATCTGAGAACATAATAAAAGATTCATTGCATATGAGAAATACGCCAGGCCATGATATTTGCAGTGCTTCCTTTTTTCATAATTTCCTGTCATTGCTCCAGCTGTAGTGACATATTTTATTCAAGAAAAACACTCTATATAATACATGGAAATATATGCCATGTGTTTTTAGTATATATAGTGCTGTGCCATAGAAGATCAACCTGTCTTCAAGATGTTAGTAGTCTTGTTGAGGAGACAAGATTAATATCCATCAATAATTAGAGAAAAACAAAAAGTATGCCAAAATTCTAAAACACGTGGTACAAAGACTGTATGTGATATAACACTTGAGAAAAGACTGTTAAGTGTTAGAATAGAAGATTATGCATGATATCTGCAGGCTTCCTTCATATGTCATTCGAGTCTACTACTTATTACCTGTGTCAACTTGGGCAAGTTTCTATATTTCTCTGGGCTTTAGTGTCTTACCTCTCAAAGATGTATAATAATGTCTACATGACAGATTTTATTTTAAAGAGTAAATAAATTGGTATAAATGGAATGTGTACTCAATACACACTTCCATGATAATGAAGATGATGATGGCAGGATTCATTTAAATAGTGAAGCATGAAATGTAGAAAGGACAGTGGGGGAAATGGGCAGTAGACAGTAAGGAAGATAATAAAGATTTTAAATATGTACCACCAAGAAAAAAACTTGGACTTGGCAAAGTCGAAACTAGAAAATATCAAAGTCCAACAAAGGTAGATTTAACTCTTAACTCTCATAATTATCATTACTTGTGTTTTTAAGCAATTTAATTAGTGTAGCTGATCCATAGTTTTCTCATCATGGTACAGATAGAAACACTTCCATCATAGGGATATTTTGAAGATCATGTGAAAAAAACAGCAAAAACTATCTGTTGTATTTTGCAAAGCTAATTTACATGTTAAGTGCAGTACGTAGGCCTATGCTAGTAGCATAGTGCTTATGGCCTACAATACATTTAGGAGCACACAAGATGTTCTAATTTTATTTCTTCTAAAATCAGAAGAAATATTGAACATAATAAGAAGAAATATTGAACTTAATAATAAATTTATTTCATATTGAATAATATCAATAAACAATAATTTATTATATATTATATTATACTTATTAACCAACTTGACATTCATTTTTATACCAATTCAGTCATAAATGTAATTTTTAGTGTATATGGAGAAAAGGCTCCATGAAGGCAAAATGACTAGGGCCCACACCAGTCATAATGGTGCCTGGTGTTCAGTTCTACTCTTGCCCCACTTTACACCTAGTCTACAGAAGAGGGTGGGCCATGGGAATCACAGAAACACAGATTTTGAGCTCTGATGCAATCACACCAGAAACACGGCATCCCCTGTCCTTGCAGTTCTATGCAAACATATTTTTCATTGTTTGATCCAATTTTCATTCTGTTTTCTGCAACCCAATGATCCTAATAGATACGACTAATATTCATCAATAAAGTTTGCTTCAATTATCACAAGCATAATTCAACCTCTCATTTTCATCATAACAGAAATGTCTCAGTCAACATTTTCATACAATTAAATATTTAAAGAATAAAGAACAAACAAGAACATAGCTGTGTTTGATCAAAATAATGCTTAGAAAACCATGACCCCAGAAGCCCATGTTCAAAGAGGTTTTGTATTTAAAGTTACTTAGCTTTAATAGTCATTTTAAGCTTCAGTCAGTTTTTCCTCAACTATGTAAGTGTGTCCAGGTACATGACACGCAGGAAATCTTAATAAAATTCCATACCTATCGCTATTTGATAGCACCTCAGTTCTCCCAAGAGGCTCTCACTCTTGTCAACCTTGATCCCTTCCTCACCGTTTCTCTTGATGCCACTGTAACCCCTACCCAGAACTTGCAGCATGTCCTTCTTCGCTGTCCAAATGCTTGAGTAGAGGGAACGTTGGTATAGGGAATGGGAAAGTGTAAGAAGCATCACAAGTAAAAAAGCTTTAGTCTGATACAGAAGCACAAATAGGACCAAAGTTCAAGTATTTACTCCCCGTTCTCTTCTTCTGAGGGCATTAGCTACAATTATTAAATGGCAATAGCTCCAATCATGGCGTATGTTGCCCATCTATAATTCTTAGCATGATTGTTCATAAATAGAAAGTGAAAATATCTATGTAAAATCATTAAGACTGTGAAAATAAAATAAGAATAGCCTGTAGCTTTCGTCTGTTATTTTCCTGGAGGGATTTAGCTAACAATGCCAGTTATCCTGAAACAATTGTTTCTCTTCTCCTCTGCAAGGAAGTTCAACTGTCAAATGCCTCTGAAATTTAGACCCCACTCTCTTTTTAATCATTTCTTAAGTCAGTAGAATAATTGGCAAACTATATTTACAAGTTGATTTTTTTCTCCACTTAAAAAAAATGATTTTACAGCCTGTATTTCTCTGATAAGGAAAAAATCTGCATTCACTCAGTATGACTAAATGCTTCCTAATATATCAATATCAAGTAAGAACTATCCTCTAAAAGCATTGTAGCACAACAAATGCTTCTTTGTCTTAGAATTTAACGCATAGAACATGACAGCAGAGAGATTCAGCAGAGACAGACCACTTTAATTTTTATTGATAATATGATCACAGGTGCATTTTTAATTATCTCACCACATTGCTTTCCCCATCAACTGTCACTAGTAATTTCATAGAGCAAACATGTTGCCCTTATGACATTACAGAACACAATTTAGAGTCATTTAGGATGCTTGTAGATTGACAAGTGGCTTCACCTTTTGAGTGAATACAACTAAGGGAGTCAACGGACTTAGAAAATTAGATGCCAATCATCTTTGTAACCTAGAGGTAAAGAGCAGCATGAACAAGGTAATCAAGAATATTGAAGTCTCCTGCATTAGTTTAGTGGCTGTTGCTAAAATCACTGTAGTCTAAAGAAAAAATAGGCAAATAAAGCATCTTGCTGTAGTTTTGGTTGAAGATGGGGAGAAAAATATGACATTTTGGTCTTTTTCTCAGTTAACAGGTGTTACAGAATCCTCAACAGCTGGTACTTGCAATGATGACACCCAAGAATATAGAAGACCTTGGAAGTTCTGAGCGCAAGGAATCAGTGATTCATTTCCTGATTTGTGGAATTACAAATAAAGAAAAGAGTGATGTTTATTCTTTTGATCATACTTTAATACTATCTGTAAAGATTTGCTTTCTGTTTGCTATGTTTTGGGACCACCCACTTCTCTGAGGTTCAAAAAAACAGCAAAACAACTTGAAAATTCTTCATATTTTCTTATGTTTCTATTGTATTACTTTAGGATGCTATATTTTCCAAAAACCCTAGTTATAGTTCTTCTGTGTTAAAAGAACAAGCAAAAATTATGGTCCTTATTATTTTCACTGGCTAAGTGATTTTTCTACACCTTTTAAAAAATAATGGCCAGCTACATTTTATATTAGGGAGAAAAAAAGTATTAAGCACCAGAAATAATAGGTTAAGAAAAGTCTAATTTAAATAACCCACATGTCAATTGGTAGACATTTGTGGTATAACCATATAATAGAATACTATTCAACAAAAAAGAAGAAAGCAAACTTACTAGTACATAAATTAACCTGATGAATCTCATAGACTTCCTGTTGAATTAAAGGAGACCGTTCACAAAAGTGCATGTGCTCTGTGATCCCAGTTATATCAAATTTAAAAACAGAAAAAGTTAAATCATGGTGATAGGATTAACATAGTAGTTATCTCGGGAAAGCAGGAGAGGGGTAAAAGAAGACAAAGGAACTCTCTTTGCATATGGAAATGTAATAAATTTTCATGTGGGTGTTGGTTACATGCATGTGTACATGTGTTAAAATCTGTCAAGGTGTACACTTAAGATTCATGTATTTTGCTGAACCCAAATTATACCTCAATTAATAAGAAAACAGAAGAAATAACTTCCTGCTTGGTTAATGGTCATTCAGCCCTTGAGTACACTACTTCCTATAACCCTCACAACAAAATCCTATAAGAAATACACGGTTATTAGTCCAATTTTTAGGGGCACCTGGGTGGCTCAGTCATTAAGCATCTGCTTTTGGCTTGGCGTGATCCCGGCGTTATGGGATCGAGCCCCACATCAGGCTCCTCTGCTGGGAGCCTGCTTCTTCCTCTCCCACTCCCCCTGCTTGTGTTGCCTCTCTCACTGGCTGTCACTCTCTGTCAAATAAATAAATAAAATCTTTAAAAAAAATTAGTCCAATTTTTAGATGAGAAAGGAGGCAAGAAAGATATAAAAGTTTCCAGGGTTACATAGCTAGTGCATTGCAGAACTAAGATCAGAATTTAAACTCTCTGGTTTCAGAGTCTACAGTTTGACCACCAAGCTATCTTGTTTTTTCCTATCTGGTTCCAATAGATCTGGCGTTAATTTGTAGAGGAGCTAGCTTCATGTAATAGAAGACAGCTCCATAAAAGTTCAACAGGGTTGTGCAGAGAAAAAGAGTCATTAGAAGTAATGGCATTTGAAAGCAAAAACTATCAATCAGTGGGTTTCTGGGCTCTAAATAATATTCGGTTTATGAATTATACATATGAATGTGTAATGCTTTTAACTGTAAATATCACATTGTTCCCCAAAGTGCATTCAAGACAAGCCATTTGTTCCAGGTTTTGAAAGATCAATGGATGTTAAAATGTGTCAAACAGCTGTTGTTTCAGGACTTCTCTCCCCACTTTTGAAATAATCTATACTACATTATCAGAACACTTTTACATGTCCTGAAAACAAATATTATAGGGGGGAAAAAACTGAAACATAATCCATTATCCTAGACTTAATCTCTCAGCATGATTTACAGAGTAATAAAATATGGCATTATAAGCCCTAAATAGAAATAGATTTTAGGAGCAACTGGGTGGCTTAGTCAGTTGAGCATCTGATTCTTGATTTCTGCTCAAGTCATGATCTCAGGGCTGTGAGATCAAGCCCCATGTAGGGCTCCCTGCTGAATGTGGGGCCTGCTTAGGAATTTTTTCTCCCCCTGCCCCTCCCTCCTCTGTCACACGTGCATGCATACTCTTTCTCTTCTCTCATTCTCTAAAAAAAAAAGAAAAAGAAAAGAAATAAATTTTATATTTTAGGGTATCAAATTTGTTAAATTCAGAAGAGATGTTCTAGAATGAAGAGTAATATACAAAAGTGCAGCCAGTTAAATAATAACCGTCACTCTATTTTCCCCAACTTCCAATTTCTTTGGTTATTTGACAGATAATGTGATCTCTTACTTAACAATAAAATTAAAATAAGAATTTGCTCAACTTTCTTCCATTAATCCACAAACTCCCTACTTCCTCCCCTACCTACACCCCACATTTTCTTTTTTCTTTCTCTGAAGTGGTGTTAGTCAGGTACAAGATTTATTTCCCAACCTTACTCTGGACCTATCTAATCCTGCCTGTCCCTGTCACTCAATGGATTATTCTCAATTTTTCTTCTGCTTCCCTTTATAACTGCTGTTTCCCACCAGCATTACACTTCCCCAAATCTCTCCCACCTTAGAACTGTTACTTGGATTCAAGTTGCTGTGTGATCTCCCCACTGCCATTTTGCTTTCCTTTTACAGAAAACCTTCTTGAACACATATCTCAACATTCTTTATCTTCACATACTCAAGCAAATTTCTCTCCTCAGTCTGCTGCAATCTCTTCTTCCACCCCCATCACTTCACTGGAATCACTCAAGGCACAACTGTTTTCCTTATTGCTTTGAATAAATATTTTCCCACTTATCCTTCTGATTTTCAGTATCATTTTCTGCTTGTGAACAGCTTTCTCCTTGATTTCCCCCCCCTTTGGGTTTTTTTTTTTTAAGATTTTATTTATTTATTTGAGAAAGAGAGAGATAGCATGAGGGGGGAGGATGGGCTGAGGGAGGGGGAGAAACAGACTCCCCACCGAGCAGGGAGCCAGACATGGGTTTGATCCCAGAACCTTGGGATCATGACCCGAGCTGAAGGCAGAGGCTTAACCAACTAAATTCAGTTTATCCAAATAAACTGAGCCACCTAGATGCTCCTTTCCTTTGGTTTTAGATACAATACACACTCTCCTGGGCTTTCTCTTGCATCTCAAGAGGCACCTTCTTAGGAATTTTTTGCTACCTATTTCTCAAATATGCACTTCTTAATTGTTTTTAAGCCTCAGAATTTTATCTCCATCTGCCAATAGGCTCTCTTGGCACCAGAATCCACCTTCACCTCAAAAACTTCCACTTATCCTCAGCTCTCAGAAAAAATAAGTCTTCTTCCAAAAAGACTTCCAAAAGTCTTCTCCCAACATTTCTTCTTTCTGAATCTGGGTTACACATCCTCTATAAGCTCTCTTAAAATGTAATATTTTCCCTATTATGACCTTTAACATATTATATTGTAATTGCATGATCATTTGTCTATGTCTTCCATTTTCCTTTCCAGTTCCATAAAAGTTTAGATCATGCCTGTTTTTCATTTCTAGATGTATCTCCTTTACTTAGCACAGTGTCTTCCAGATGGCAGGTACTCAAAATGTCAAAAGACATTTGTCTTTTCTGGTGCCAGTACCCTATTATTTTAAGTGTTATTGGTTTAATAAAAAATATAGAAATAAGACCTCATTCATTTTTTTAATTCAAAAATATTTTAGTTTTTCATTTGCATTCTCAGATTTCTTTCAGGATAAAATTTCCAAGTCATCTAACCAAATCCAATGAGATTTTGACTGGGCATTCACTATATCTATAAACTAATTTAGAGAAATTGACACCTTCAGCATTTAGTTTTCTCATTCAAGACTGTTTCTTCATTAGTCTCTGACTTTTATGTCACAGTAAGTATGTGAGAATTTTCTTTAGATAGTCCCCATGCATCCCTTGTTAATACTTTTAAAAAGTATGCTATGGGCTTTGCTGTTGTTGTGAAGGGGATTTGCCAGTGAGATATTTTGCTTGTTTTTATTGATATAATAGAGCTTTGTGTTTAAGAACACAGACGTGGAACTAAACTTCCCAGACTTAAATCTAAGCTCTTCTACTTACAAATGGTATGGCTTTAAACATATTATTTAACTTCCTGTAAAAAGGTACGTTATATAGGATTGTTATAAGAATTAAACTAATCAATCTATTAAAAAGGCTTAAATAGCGCCTAATATACAGGGAAGTGTTCAATAATGATAATGATTATGGAACAGCAATTTTGTTCAATTCTCATACTTAATCCAGGCTTCACAGTATATTCTCTTGGATTGGGTAGTAAAAGTAATCAAATTACGTAGAGCTAATGATAAATTTACATCCTTATCACATAGGGCAACCTTAATTACTGTTAAGAATTATTGCACTGGGCAGAAACAGAAAAAAATAATGTTACGTAAAAATATTAGGAGGCATCTTTAATTCATACTCGATTTTAATTGTGAATTTCTGTAGGGTTTCACTGTTAAATATGTTCGTTGATAGTCTTAGTTTGAGTACCTGAACATACTGAAAGTTAACAGGTGGGCAAGTGGAGTTTAATCTTATTGGATACAAGTTAGTTGCCAGTGTGAAATACATGCCTCAGAACTATCTCATCAGAGTGTGAAGGAGCTCATGTATTTACACACTGAGTTCTATCAATCACTGCACTCAAGGCCGCTGCAGGGCAGATACACACTGAAGTGGTAAGGTCAAGCTGATACTAGCAGGGGATCAATAGGGTCTCCTATGCTTAACTTATTTGAGATATATTGACCTATTCTTTCTCATAAGTGTAATAAGCTAAATGGTATACATTGCAGGTATGCCTAAGAAGGGTTTTTTTTTTTTAATTTCTCGATTTTATACTTTAAAAAAAATCCTATCAGCTGAATGTAACCACCTACTGAATGTTTCAACATTTACTGAAATGATTGGATATTTTTCTTATGTTGATGTTATATATTTGATTAATGGTATTCTAACATCTTTTATTTTTTTTTAAAGATTTTATTTATTTATTTGACAGAGAGAGACAGACAGTAAGAGAGGGGAACACAAGCAGGGGGAGTGGGGGAGAAAGAAGCAGCCTCCCAGCGGAGCAGGGAGCCCCACACGGGGCTTGATTCCAGGACCCTGGGATCACTCCCTGAGCCTAAGGCAGATACTCAAGGACAGAGCCACCCAGGCGCCCCCTAACATCTTTTAAAATGCAAACTATCTTTGTCATACAAATAAACTATGACCACCTAAAGTATTTAAAAAATTTATTTATTACAGTTTACATGAACTTTATTCAGGATTTTTCCATCTAAAGTTCTTAGTAAAGGTGACCTTTTGTTTCTTTTTTTTATTCTTAAAAAGGTCATAGAAACTGTAATAAATTCCAAAAAATATACAACATATTTCCTATTTCTTTATTATAGTATTAGTATACCTTGGAAAAATATTAAATGAACCAAAATATGTATTATATATGTATTATATTTAATATATATTTTTATATTTAATATATATGTGTATTTATAAACATACATACACTATTTATAAATATATTTATTTTATAAATGATGAATATCTTGTTAAAATTCACAGTAATGCTATGTAGGGCTAAATAGGATCTGAATAGGCTCTGGTCTTGCTATACTACAAAAGTATGTAACAGAAGGAATCCTCAACTGAATTTATATTTTTATTCAAGATTAAGCAAGTATATAACTGGTATATTTGACCAATAATCTAAAAATATTTTTCCATCATTGAAACATAGATAAGATTGGTATCTTTTAATTCTCATTATTTCTCAAAGTAATAGCCATTCATTGTATAAACATAGATCAGTAAAAGAATATTGAAAACTGCCCATTAGAGCAAGCATATTTCCTTCCACTGTTAATGATGGAGCCTTGATTCTTTACAATGTATGGGATTACATTTCCAGCTACAGTTGTGTAGAGACATAGTCCTTTCCCTTATAAAATGTCTCTCTACTTCAGTTTTAGTTCAGGTTCAAAACTAACTGATATTGCAAACTGTCTCTAATAATGCCTATTATTTGATATCCACAGTTTAGAGTCCGATGGAGCTGATGACAAAGTGTGCATGCACTTTATAAATTGGAGTAGAAAGTGAGCCCTTACCTAAATAATACCTTGCAATTAAGTAACATCTTAGCATTTGTAGAAGTGCCTTCCCATGAGGTATTTATATTATTTATCACCATGAACCTTGAGGTAGATTTTCTTGCGTTTCACTATTATCGTTACCCTTATTTTGCAGAACAAATGGAGACACAGAGATCATAGCTAGATCCGAACCTGAGTCTTCAGTGTCATGCCCAATGTGTTTCCCACTACATTGTAAGATATTTCTCACCACTACACTATGAGGCATTGTTCAACATCCTGTCACTCTTAATATAGGTACTGGTGCAGAAACTCTTTGGAAGCAAGTCCACAGTTTAATGGATGGTGACAAAACTACTTTGACACTCATCAAAAGGCCTAATTAGACTCTTCATTTTGATGCTGTACTTTTTAGTATAGACTAAGAGCTATTGCCTTTACCTTGACTTTCCTACTCAGCAGTACTGGGATGCAAGTGAAGAACTTTATTTCTTCTCCACACTCTCAGCTAGCTTCCTGAGCTCACAAGACAATGGAATCCCCAAACCTAGATGAACTATCAACCAACTATTACATCTTAAATTAAACAAAAGGAACCAAATGTTTATTTATCTATGACACATTGATCCAAAGCATGGCAGCACGATGGAGGGGGAACACTGGGATGGTCACTGTCTTGGGCCCATCAGATACTAACTCTGACTTTAGCCAGAACCTCCAAATACCTGGGACTCAGTTTTTGCCTCTGTATACTGAGCCGGTTAATTGTGATGATTTCGTATATCCCTTTCAGTACTAATATTCTGGATTTCTACATAATGAATAACACCATCTGTTTGTCTGTTTTGTACATTTGAAGAGAAACTTAAGTGTTCTCACTGAAGTCCATGATGGAGCCAAGAAGCAGTTTACTTACTGAAAGAAATTTAGTCTCGCAGCTCCTTCCTTGTAGTACTGCCTATCTTTGTTCAGTTCTTTCAGTAGTACAGTTCTAGGATTTCAAATTAAAACTAAAAGTAGGCTATTGAAGTGGCATTCTACAAGAAGAGAAGTGATTTTATTGCTCAGGATCCCTCCTGTATTATGCAATCTTGTAAGCCAAATATGAATGTTGACACAAATGATGTGTGGCATAAATACAGGTGTCACCGATAGAGCTGTGACTTCTAAAGATCCAGAAAGATAAAAAGTAAATCCGTGCTGTAAATTAAATCCAGGTTATAAACTTGGACTCCACCTGGGGTTTAGTTTAGATTTGATAAATTATCATATCTCAGCTCAAGGAACTTTCTCCAGAGACTTTCATTCACACTTCATTGACATTTCAGTAAACAGTATTTAAGAAGTGGATATGAAATTCTCCTTATTTGGCCTTTGTGGCAAGAAGATTTACTGAAAAAACTCTTCGAACGATGAATATAGTATAAGGGAAATTATTTTGAGATTGCAGAATTTTATATAAATATTTATTTAGACAGATTTAAATATCACATTACAGTTGTCATTCAGGAACATTATGCCACTGATTTGAGCAATAAGATGTTACACAAATAGAATAATGAATATGGGCACACTAAAATGTATTGAGTAATTATATGATAGGAGATTGTCTTTTAATGATTGGACAATTAGAACATATCTGTGTGCTTAATCTGAAAGTGTGCTTTATAAAAAAAATCCACACCTAATCACAATTAAAATAATACCTTCAGATCTATAAATACTTTGTTTTGAATGTCCTATGTTTATATTCCAGCCGTCTGTTTCCCTGTCAATTGTTTTCCTGTGAGCTCAAAAGAATAGGTATTATAGCCATCATTTAAGACTATGGGAAACAGCGCTAAATTCTTTCTCAAGGCAACTTAGTAAATCAATATTGAGCACAGACTAGAAGAAAAATCCTGTTATTTCTCTTCTATGATAACCATGACACTCAGATACTAAAGTACTTCACATATTTTTCATCATGCTGACAAAACCACTCTGATGTAGTAAAGACATGTAATAGTATATCCTTTTAGTAGATGAAGAAACAGGTTACAAATTGAATAACCTACTCAAATATGTTTTCATTGCACGGAGCAATGGGTGAGCATGAATTCTGACTTCTAGTTCTGTGCACTTTTTACTACAGCACACTTTCTTTTCTTATATATTCTATTAGACAAAAATTTCCAAATATATTAAATTCTATTTCATCCAATGGAATTCTATCTTCACTGTACCACATGTTTTTTAGTTGTGTTTGCATGTATAAAAAAATCATTCATCTTCATACATCTAAAATTCAGATGTTATTTTTGGAGTGAGATTAGTTTATTTTAAATGGTACTGGATCAAGTATCATTTCTTACTGAGTCAGTCTGGTGTATGACCAGACACTGTACACACAGGCACTCAGAAAACAACCTAGTCTTTTTCAGAGTATAGGACTATTCTCATTCAAGAGTCCTTTAAAAGAATGCATTTAAACAAGACACTGACACATAGTGTTAATACATCCCAGTGTACAGAACTCTCCCAGTGAGAACAGTGCATGATTTGCTGCTTTCATTTGACACTATCTCATAAATAAAAGATAAGAGGGTAATGAATTATAGTTTGTAAACACTAGAGCCAAATAATAACTGCTGATTGCTAATAAACTGCTATGAAAACGGATCCATACCAGGCAGAAGTGATACTGCAGCAACAAATATTTAGTAGAGAACTGTGCATTAATAACAATTCTTGGCCTGTCCCTTGAATATTAATTCTAATGTGCATAGTTTTGTTTAAAATTAATTTCCAAAACTCTTTGAGTAGAGCTTCAAAAACCTGTCAGAAACTCACTTTCCCCCCATTTCTCAATTGCTTTCCCGTTCCTGATATTTTTCAAACATCTTTGATTCAGAAGCTATTTTAAGAAAAGAAATAAAATGTTAAATACAATCTTCTAATATTAAAGTATAAACTCTTCTTTCAGCCATGATAGAGAAAGTGGTACTGAGTTTGCCCTCCCGGTGTAAACAATAACAAAATTACACAAATCACACAAAGCATATATTTTAAGCATTGGACAATATGCAGTTCATGTCCGTGAGTTTTGAGGAAGATCAAATGGGTCATTTTACATTTCCTTGAATTTCTTCCTGAGAGCATTTTCCTAATAGCAATGGAGGGAGGTAGAGCCCCAAACACAATATATTACTGAGCTGAGAAGACAGATACTGGATTTGGTGCTGCTAAGGTCATTGGATTTGATTGACCAGGGTATTGGATCACAGATCTCTGCATATGGTACCACTGAATTTGTGGGAGAGTTCACTATGGGTCTTTGGCCTGTAAGAAAATAAACAGATCTTCACTACAAGAAATACTAAAGGAAGTTCACCAGGCAGAAGGAAGAGTATTACAGACGGAGATGTGGATCTATAAGATCTATATTTATATGGGTAAATACAGAAGACTATTTTTTCTTTTCCTAGATTCTTTAAAAGAATAATGATTGTTTAAAGCAAAAATACTTAATAATTAAGTTGTTTTTCAAGGGTTAGAATGATTGCATAATTAAAACACTTGACTACAGCACAAAGGATGATGGTAAATGGATTGATACTGTTTTATGATACTTATATTTTATGTAAAGTTGTTCAATATGAATCTTAAATATGTATTGGTAAGTTAAGGATATGTCTTATAATCTCTGCAGCAGTCATTAACAGCCTACAAAAGAACGGGTTACAAAGCTAATTGGGAAGCAAAATGCATTATTAAAGGATATTCAACTAATCAAGCCAATGTAGGACAGGAAAAACAGAGAAAATAGGTGTAGGCAAACAAAAGAAATGTCTATGACATAATAACACACAATCAAACGGTCAACTGAAGAATTCACCTCAATAACAATATCACTCTACAGTTGTACAATAATGATTTAAAATATTAAAAAATCTCACTACGGCTACTTATAGTATCTTTTTGAAGCACGTAGGTTAGCATCATCTTCCCCATTTTACATGTCTATAAAGTAAAGCCCTTAGAACTTCTGTGAATTACTCTAGATCATAGAAGTAAACATTTATCAAGTGTGACAAAGACTGTTAGCTAAAAACCAAACCCCTTTCTTTTTTCCCCTTGGCCCACACCTGACTTCTCTTCTAAGCCTCTTTTGCATTAGGTTTGGCCCTGTGTCAGATTTCTAGAAAACAGAATGTGTGAGGAAGTGAATTACTTCCAGACATAGCCCATTATGTTCTCTCATGTACTATCTACCACCCTTTTTTCCTTCAGGCAGCTTTGTACAAACACGTGCAGGGAACTGAAAACCATGGGTTAGCTTTAATAGAGCTACACAAAGAAGAAGATTGGATCTGTAAATTACCACTTGATAGAGTTACCTACCAATTAAGAGCATGTGTTTCATAGTTTATATGGAAAGAAATATATTTCTATTATGTTTAAGACAATCTGTATTTTAGAGTTTATTGGTTAGAGTGGCTTGTGTTACCCTAACATGTACAGTGGAAATTGTAGCCCATCTTGTGAAGTTCCTCTCAGTAAGTGATTGCTGCCTTACTCTGCCATCTAAATGCATACCCACACCTAAACGTGTACACGTACACCTTATACAAGTCCATGTATTGCAGCTGTGGCAGTTAGAGAATCCACCTTACAGACTCTTAGTACAGGGATTGCCTTTGACCAAGAGGTCCAGCAATTGTGCTTTAAAATCCATTGCTTGATTTGCTATGAGAACACAGCATTGAGTCAATGATGGCAAGAGATCCACTAAAACAAAAAACAAAACAAAACAATAAAACAAAACAAACCAGAAAAAAAAATACCACTCCTAGAAAATTCAGAGCTCCTCTCTTGACAGAGTTAAGCTCAATAGATCTTAGATTAGATGGAAGTCCAGGACACTTGCCTCAATCTTCTAAGCTTCTTCCCTGCATCCAGACTCAGACTTGCATCACAGCTTGATGCCTCTTTTTAGCTTTTCTGACTTCCTCCCAATCTCCTTTCATATAGGTATTTTCTCTAATAAAATCTTTGCATGTTTAATCCCATCTTGGCCTCTTCTCAGGGACCTGGACTAGCAAAAGGGCTTCATCCAAGGCTACAGCACCTGACCCTCATAGATTATACAACTAGTCAATAATAGATCCATTTCTTAATCCTATTTTATATCAGCTCACTTTTTATTGTTACAAAGTTTTTTTCAGTCATCTTAGCCTACTTTGGCATCAGGATTTTTATTTTCCTCTTACAAAAATGATCCAGATTAATTGTTCAATATATAGTTTAAGCAATTGGAATCTGGTGGTCAGAAAGATGCTCAGCCTCATAAAATATTCTGAATTTTTAAATAAATCTGATACCAAATAGTTTATCAAACATATTTGCAACTATTCTTCTTATTTGAAGTGATCAAATACTTAACAAGCTTTATTTTAGAAATGGCTCAAGGAACAAGAGATACATATCTTGTCAAGTCAATGGCCACACTCTGCATTCCAGGATGGGTTGGCAAGATTTTATATGGTATGCTTCCACAAGAAATCAAAACAAAAATAGAACAATTATCCCAGAGAAATACTGTGTATGGGTGTGTTCATCAAGTTAAAAATGTTTCTGAAAATTCAGTTATAGGGGCACCTGGTTGGTGTTGTCATGTAAGCGTCTGACTCTTGGTTTCAGCTCAGGTCATGATCTCAGAGTCTAGAGATCAAGTCCCACATCAGGCTCCACACTCAGCATGGAATCTGCTTGAGATTCTCTCTCTCACCCTCCCTCTGCCCACTTGTGTTCTCCTTCTCTAAAATGAATCTTTCAAAAAAGAAAAAGAAAACCCAGTTATAACTGTGATTGGCCTTCTAAATTTCCATAGGATCCCAAGAAACAACCCATTTTCAGGATAAGAGTAATTATTTTTTCTTTATAATATAGAACTTCAAAAAACAAGGAGCTGCAGCTAAAGGGATAATTACCAACAAACATCAAACTCTTATCTGCAATATTTCCTCATCTCTAAGTAGGTAGGACAATCCTCTAATTTAAGGGTATAATTTTAACTTCCCAGATTCAAGACATAAGAGCCTAAATGTTAAAAAAAATGAAACAAAACAAACAACAACAAAAAACAAACAAACAAAAAAACCAAAAAACTACTTTAAACTCATATGGGAATACTGTCTATGAATGAAGGTGAACTGGGCTAAAATTAATCTAGTCTTGCTATGCTTTCAAAACAGGCTTGAATAGTATGGTACTGGCACAAAAACAGTCACATAGATCAATGGCACAGAATAGAGGACCCTGAAGTGGACCCTCAACTCTATGGTCAACTAATCTTCACAAAGCTGGAAAGAATGTCCAAAGGAAAAATGACAGTCTCTTCAACAAATGGTGTTGGGAAAGTTGAACAGCCACATGCAGAAGAATGAAACTGGACCACTTTCTTACACCATACACAAAAATAAACTCAAAATGGATGAAAGACCTAAATGTGAGACAGAAATCTATCAAAATACTAGAGGAGAACACAGGCAGCAACCTCTTTGACCTTGACCACAGCAAATTTGTGCTAGACACATCTTCAGAGGCAAGGGAAACAAAAGCAAAAAGATACTATTGGGACTTCATCAATATAAAAAGCTTTTGCACAGCAAAAGAAACAGTCAACAAAACCAAAAGACAACCGACAGAATGGGAGAAGATACTTGCAAATGTCTTATCAGATAAAGGTTAGTATCCAAAATCTATAAAGAACTTATCAAACTCAACACCACCCCCCCAAAAAAAAAATCCTGTCAAGAAATGGGCAGAAGATATGAACCAACATTTCTCCAAAGAACACATACAAATGGTCAACAGACACATGAAAAAATGCTCAACGTCACTGGTCATCAGGGAAATACAAATCAAAACCACAGTGATATACCACCTCACACCAGTCAGAATGGCTAAATTTAACAACTCAGGAAACAACAGGTGTTGGTGAGGATGTGGAGAAAGGGAACTCTCTTACACTGTTGGTGGGAATGCAAGCTGGTACAGCCACCCTGGAAGACATTATGGAAGTTCCTCAAAAAGTGAAAAATAGAGCTACCCTAGCAATTGCGCTATTAGGGTATTTATCCAAAGGACACAAACATAGTGATTCAAAGGGCACATACATACCAATGTTTATAGCAGCAGTGTCCACAATAGCCAAACTATAGAAAGAGTCCATATGTCCATTGACAGATGAATGGATAAGGAAAATGTGCCATATATATATATATATATATATATGCCATTATATGTGTGTGTGTGTGTGTGTGTATAATGGAATATTACTCAGCCATCAAAAAGAATGAAATTTTGCCATTTGCAAAAACATGTATAGAACTAGAGAGTATTAAGCCAAGTGAAATAAGTCAGAGAAAAACTACTATCATGTGATTTCACTCATATGTGGGATTTCAGAAACAAAACAGATAAACATAGGAGAAGGGAAGGAAAGATAAGACAAAAACAGAAGGGAGAAAAACCATAAGAGAATCCTAACTATAGGAATCAAACTGAGGGTTGCTGGAGGGGAGGTGGGTGGAGGGATGGAGTAACTGGGTGATGGGTATTAAAGAGGGCACTAGATGGAATGAGCACTGTGTGTTATATGTAGCTGATGAATCACTAAATTCAACCTCTGAAACTAATAATACATTATATGTTAATTAAATTGAATTTAAATTTAAAAAAAAACAGGCTTGAATAGATTTTTAATATAGTATTTAAATCACAGGAAAACCTATATATCAGTCTCCATGTTTATAATAAATTATTTTTATGTAATATGCTTCCAAATTTTTCCATTCATACTGAAAACAAAAGAGAAGATTGCATAAGAAATCGGGAAATTTTTATCTGAAAGTGAGAACTTCAGGGAGAAAGAGCTTATTACATAGTTAAAAAAACTTTCATAAGAATTGGGATATCTTATTCCTTGAAGATTAGTTCCAGTGATATGTGTCCTATTAATACTTTGAGTCCTGCCTTTATGTCCTTCCAGCTATATGATTCTAAGATTATGCCTCTTCTATGGGCCTCTTGATGTGGAAGAAATGGGAAGGTTTTTATTTAGATAACATCTAGAAGATAACAGAAATGGCCTGGAGATGAATGTATCAGATTGTCTCCCGATATCCTTTCTCAGCATATTCCTTTTTCTTTCTTTAATTGTCCTTGGAATGCACAATTTGAAATAGCTTAGACTAACCTATATAGAAGCTGAGGAAATCCATATATTTTAGCAGTAAGACACATTAAGAAGTTATCACGAGCAATGAAAGTTATATGCCTCATCTACCAGTGTTATTTGGAAGCATTTCTAAGTTGGATCCTGAAGCCCAGAAGAGTCACTGGACCTTGATAAATTGAAACCATGATTGATTAAAAGGAGTAAGAGTTAGAAAATAAATAGTAAAGTTTTAATACCATAGTAAGCTGAATAATCAGTATTTCTACTTCTAGAAATTAATTTAAAGGATATATTCAAAGATCATGCAAAAGGATATTTGTGTTAGTGAATTATGTAACAATCCCAAAATATTTAAGCAATATATATGCCCAATAATAGAGGGCATATATATGAACCTGAACAAATATATATGAACATGAATAAATTTTGCTCCATCAAGATGACTGAATTTTAGGAAATTATTAAAATAAAGTTATAAAAGAACTACAATGACATTAGGAAAATGATTGTAATATACTATTAACTGATAAAAAGTAGGTTTAAGCATTATAACCCAAATTTTAAAAAAGAAAAAAAACAAAGATGCATAAGGTATACTCATTTTTCTATCAATACACACAAAAAATACACAGTCATATAAATGCAGAAGCTTGCGTTAAATTTGCCATAAATTTATGGGTGCTAATCAGGTAACAAAATTAAAGGTGTTTATTATCTTCTATATACTTACTTGGGTTTTCTGAATTGTATACAATAAAAATGTAAAGGTCCATAAGAACAAACATAATGGTAATAAGAAAAATACTACTCAACTAAAAATTATTTGGAAAAGAAACCAAGATAAGACAATTTTTTTTTAAGCAGGCTCCATGCCCAGGGCTGACCTCAGGACCCCAAGGTCAAGACCTGAGCTGAGATCAAGAGTCAGATCTTAACTGACTGAGCCACCCACATGCCGATAAATAAAGCAAATTTGAAAAAGGATTCCATATCCCTGTGGAAAGGGGGATACAGAAAGCACTAGGATGATGAATAAAGAAGAAAAATAATGAATTCTTTATATTTCACAGTAGTTCATTAAAGCCAGTCTTGTAATTCTACAGAGTTGTAAAAAAAAAATTCATCATTAGTAAAGGCAATTGGGTTATTTCTGCTATAACAGTGAACGAAGTAACCCTATAAAGTAAACATCTATAATCTTAGTGCATACCCATTCTGATCCAGATGTGTATCAAAAACTGTTTATAGAAATGTATTTTAGATATAGAGTCATTGTTCAGGTTGCTATGGGAACTATACTCCCAATTGTGTCTTCCTAAACCAAAGTCTATTTGATTTTTGTCATTCTTGTCTCGAAGAATTCCAAACTGAGAAAATGTAAAACTCATTTGAGGAGAGGGAAAAAGCTCCTAAAATCTAGATCCTTTATAATTGTACCTATAACCTAATATTCTACACTATTATACATGCAAAGCCTCAATATATATTTGGTTAAACACTAATGTGCTTTAATTTATATGGTATTTTAATAATTTGTAAGAAATCTCATCAAACTCACACTTCAGTATTTGTACTGGTGTCAATGGTCTCTAGTTCTTGACCTTTCTTTTTCTCTCCCCTGCCCCACATTCCCTGCCCATCACATACATCCAGCATACACACACGTATTTGCAAACTTGCCAATGGTTGTGTTTGTCAAGATAATTTTTATGTTTGTGGTTTGAAACTCCTCTTATACCTTCCTTCTACTGCCTTCTACTTTCCTGTATGAGCAGTACCCCATCGGCTACTGGCATTGATTACCAATAGGTAGGCAGGAAAGAAAGAGCCAGGAGGTAACATATTTCTTCCCCATGTGCCATTTCTTCTACTTCCTGCTAACACCAAAGATCTCTAATTAACAAAAATTAACATTGTTTTGTAGAATTAAAAAAATGCATTTAAATTCATGTATATTTGAGAGAATAAAAAATGAGACACAACAAATCAAAGTGGATTTTCCTCCATATATCCCTCACATTCTATTTGCCAAATTTGTCGATATTTAAACCTAATCATATCATTCCTCTTACATTTTTCATGACTCACCACTGCTTTCCAAATAAAGCCTACATTTTATAAACTATCTCTTGATTCTTTTACCCCCATCATTTTCAATCTTCTCCGAACTCCAAAAAGTACTTTCTTATATTTTTTTTTCAAATCATTTTACTTTTGGATACTTCTACTAGGAACAAATTTTAACCACACCAAGTTCTTTGATCTTACCTCTGTCTTTTTGCCTGGCTGTCTTCAGGCCTCTATAAGATTGAAGCCTACCATGAATTATCCATCATTGACAAGGCATCAGTGGGTGGTCTTCCTGTGTACTCTATAAGAATCTGAGAATCATCCTTTGTTGCATTTATCTCAGTGTATTGAAATTAAGCCTTTTACATATTTTCCTGTTGTACCCAACAACTTCCCAGATCATTTGCTTTAGATCTATTCTCTGGCCTTGCTCTCTCTGGTCTGTATCATAGGAACTGCATTTTCCTAGGTTCCCTTACTGACAACTTCCTGAGAGGGACTGATAAGAAATTAAAAAGAAAAAAGAGAGGCACCTGGATGGTTCAGTTGTTGTGTCTGGCTCTTAATTTCTGCTCAGGTTACTCTCAGGGTCATGAGATTGAGCCCTGTGATGAGCCCCATGGTGAGCTGGCATGGAGTCCCACATCTGGCTCTGCACTGAGTATGGAGCCTGCTTAGGATTCTCTCTCCCTCTTCCTCTGTGCCTCCCCACACCTCCCATGCATGTGTACTCTCTTTCTCTCTCTCTCTCTCAAAAAAAATAAGTACATAAATAAAAATAATTAAGGAAAGAAAAGAAAAAGAAAAAAGAGATTAAAGCCAGAAAAATTTTTGTCTCTTCTTCAAGTGACCAGGTGTCATGGCAATTGTTCCATCTCCTTTGTATCTCCATCTCCCTTGAAATCACCTCTACTTCCTACTGGGAATAGCTTTACATTGGTCCCCTAGTGGTGGAGTAGTTTCTTGTTTTCTCTGATCCAGTTGCTTCCACCCTGTTCGGCTTCTCAGCTTTATCTTTTTATGCCATGTTCCTATATAAAAGTCTTTCCGTTGGGAATTCCTTGGATAGTATCTTTTTTTTACTGGCCAGACCCTGAAAGATAAAACTAAAAACTTCTGAAAGCAGAAGATGTCTTATTCTTTCAGTCTTTTCAGCAATGAGCACAATTTTTCGTATATATTAGGCAATCATTAAATGTGTGTTGAATCAAACTGTGCTTTATAAAGCAAAAGCATAAACTTCTCAATGAGAATATAAATATTTAAATTAAGAGGGATATTTAGTTGTTTTGATTTTAAAATGATAATAGTATCTGTCAAGGTACTTCATTTCATTTATAAATATTCAGTCTCAAAAAGAATGTCCTGAAATAATAAGCAGTTGGTCCTTTATTTTTAATATTTTACTACTATTCATTAAGAAAATAAGTTTTTTTCTTTCCTTTTTCTAGAAAGAACAATTTCCCATTTGTTCTTCCCCATTGGCTTTGCCCACCCATTTGAGAAGTGGCATTGTCTCTTAAGGTGCAACTATGCATCATTGAAATAAGCAATAAAGTAAAGGAGCAGCAAACATTTTTTTAATATCTGAAAAGCAAGCTAAATGGCCTAAAATTTTTACTCATTTTGCTTAATTGATAAAAATGTCCCAGAGCAAGAAAATAAAGTTTAATCACTTTTTGGTTTTAATTTTCTCCATTTTGTTTTTCTAATTAAAGATGGAGGATGAAAGCAGTAAGACCCCTGGGAGACACTACAGATAGCAACATTTCTGCCAAAATTAATAAAGTGGAACAAGATACCAACCCAAACAAGGCTCTTGTATATAATAGAATCTATGAACAAAGGCCATGGCAAATGCTCTTCAAAAGGAATATGTCCCTTTTGGAGATTAAAACTTTTTATTCGGCTTTTTTTAAGGTTGGGCATGACTTTATATAACTAAAAAAATCACACTGTACATTCTGAAAAAAATATTTATGACTATGTAAGAGATGGAAACATTTTCCAAATACCCTCATCCTTTATGGTATAGACTGGCTATGTTGAGCATTCTATAAGCCTTGACAAATTGGTAACATGAAATGCAAGCTTTTAATATGAAAAGGAATCTGATAGAACTGCAATAGAGCTGTTGCCAGGAAGCACAGAGCTGAGGCTAGGTCAAAGAATATAGGTCAAATTTTCAACTATCAAGTGGCAAGATATCCAAGTTGATGGAAATTTTTAATACATATTGTTTGTCTTGCCTAACAACAACAACGAAATAAAAATCAAGTTTGGTATAACTCTTTGTGATCAAGTAAAAATAAAGCTTTTTCTGAAAATTTACAGGTATCAAAACTTAAATAAATGAATAAAATACAGCAACAACAACAATGAATTCCTTGCTTTACTTTTGTTAATTCAGTATGAGGTGAATTATCATAAAGAAAAAATAATAAGGAGTTATGTTGTCACATATTAAAAATTTTCCCTTATGTTTACTAAATCTTTAAGTATATATCAGTACTTTCAAGTTTGCCATGCTCTATAACTGAGATAGTGACATTTAATACAAGATCTATTTCATTATTTTAGGCATTTCCATAATGTAGACCAAATGCTCAAAGATGCTTAGCATAAAGCCAAAGTTAGACCATTTCTAAACAACTTGATGTTTTCCTCCAATGGTCAGTGATCAAATTTAACTCAGAGGACCTAAAATTGCATTTCCATTCTTTTTGTTTATCTTCCTCTACCAGACATAAGACACATAATCTAAAATGCAGATCATAAACGTGACCTTCATGAAACTCCCATCCAGTAGAACAGATCGTGACAAATTTTGGAAGCAACTCTCAGTCTAGTTTCTATAGAGATGTGTGTTTCATCTCATCTCATCTCACTAGAAGTTTAACAAGAGAAACTGCTAAGGACTTATTGAACTCATGCTCTCTCTTATTCAAATAGGCCCAACAGTGTCTAGGAAAGACATAATTACATGATTAGCTATTGAAAACACAAAAGCCATCGCTTTAATTAGCATGCAAGCCTTCTTCTGACAGAATAAATGTAGAAATCAAAGATGATTGAGCAGGTGATTATTTCTATTTTTCTGGGTACATAGATGAAGGGGTAAAAGGTTATTTCTAAAAAGCTTCTTTGCGAGAAAAAAAAATCTTTTTAAAGCAATAAACTATTTCCCTAAAAAAGTAGAAGGGTTATCCTC
The DNA here is from genome assembly GCF_002007445.2 of Ailuropoda melanoleuca. Classification (NCBI taxonomy): domain Eukaryota; kingdom Metazoa; phylum Chordata; class Mammalia; order Carnivora; family Ursidae; genus Ailuropoda; species Ailuropoda melanoleuca. The sequence continues at coordinate 3,349,257 of NC_048224.1, forward strand.
ACATAAAATAATAGTCTTTTAATCAGGATACTTATTTTTCCATAAGCTGCCACTATTTCTTTAGCTTATAGAGAACACCTAAGGCATTTCAGTGATAAAAATGCAATGTCACTTTCCAACCAAAAAAGTTAATAGCTATCTTTTCTCATCTCATTGATCTCTTTTTGGCAAATGTATACAATGACAATAAAAATCACTGCATCTTGTATTCTTAGAAGATTCTTCCTTAAAATTTTAAATTCTAGGAGATGGATTAGCTTCTACTGTTCTTCTTCTCCTGGAGATTAGACATACAGACTATATTTGAGGCTGCAGAAATAATTTAATTGATTTGTTTAATAGGGCCCAAATATCTCTCCTAAGGCTAAAAATTGAGGGCTGTTCTCTTTACAGTACAAGACCAGATATCTTGTTTTCTATGGTGAAGAAATAAAAGTCAGTAATAATCACTACTGATCATCGCTAATGAGAAATATAAGAGATTTTCATTCTATCCTTCAATGGCTATAATGATTCAGGAAAATAATTTTTATCTTTTTTCTTTTTGGCAAATATAATTTTCCTTTCAGAACATGGATGTGTTACTGGCCAACACATCTACTGCTGACCTTTAATTAGTGATCTCATAAATCCTAGCAGATGGACTGCCCTTCTAACCCACTAAGATAACAAGATAGTATATGTCTGATTTATTTCCTATTAAACAGTATCAGTAAATGGCCAAGATATATAACTCTACATAAAATCCAACCAGGGCTTCAAACAACTATAAAACAAAGTGATGACATTTACAGAAAAAATATGTAAGTGCTAAAGTATCTTACATAGTTTGATAAATTAAATGTTCACAGTTTATGTTAATATCTTAACCTTTCTTTTACTTCTGTGCATTGCTAAATTGATTATTTTCCTATGTGTTATGATTTATGTGACTATATTAAGACCACTGAAAGAGAGGATATTATTACTCAAAGTGTTTTTTGAAAAACAGATGATCGTAATATAAATTATGTATTTGCTACATGTAATCTATCTGATATATTAACATTTCACTTTTTCTTAAAAGTGTAAAAATTATTCACATATATTGCATTTAATCTCCAAGTACTCAGTAATAACCTGATAAAGATACATAACAAAAAAGCCAGAACTAAAATAATACCAAATTACTCATGGTTTTATTTCTCAGAGGTTAGAGTTTTTCCTGAAGTTGCTATATCTCTCCCCTCAGTCTTTTATGAAACACACAGGGACACATAGAATTGAAATAAATAAACATGATTACACTATAGATAATAGCAAAAATCTGTAAAAGAAGATTATCTACAATTAAGTTAAAGAATAACAGAATCTTACTGATAGGGAAAAAAGCAAACTACACCCTCTTTTTTCTTTTCTTTTTTTTCTTTTTTTTTTCTTAAAGATTTAAACTGCATCGGTTTTCATTAGTGTTTCCTCACCAAATTAAGATGGAATGTTGAAGGCAGATGAGTGCTGAAGGCAGAAGACTGTAGAAACAAAACCTTGCTGATAAAGCATGATGTGATCGGAGTCAAGTTCTTACCAGTTTCAGCTCCTAAAAGAAGCTGTGACCATCTATGTTGTGTAAACAAACGAGCTTACTTGAGAGCTGTTTCAAGTCCAAGTCAGTAATAAAGACCCAAAACAAGAAGTCCCTTGTATGTGTTTTGAACATTATGAACATCATGAAACATTATGAAAAGGCCCCAAAACTCCCCTTGGCCTTCTCTAGGTAGATGACAGAAATATAGAAAATCTTTTTGGATTAAGAAAGTACTGTTCTCTTCAGAAATAATAATTATCTCCTGATAAGAGTGCCACATCAGTCTCCTTAACACTTCAGCATGACCGAATATAACACACTTGATTAGGTTGAGGAACAATGACACCCACCTATGAAACCTTTTATGGAATGCAGGAGGCCTGGGTGCACAGGGGTTCTGGACAGTTACAAATGACTGGGGAGGTTGTCTGTTTGGAGATAGTATCTAAAATACTAAACAGGAAGGTGGAGATTAAGACAAAATACAACTACTTGCAATCACACACACTGTGATTAACTGCTCTCCAAGTGGACCAAAAGGACCAAAATTCAACACAGGAGAAAAATTTCTGTCATCTGAGAAGTTCTCAAGTGATAAATGCCCAAGTCAAAATTGCTAAGTCCCATTTACCTTCATACATTGTATTTTTAGCAAAAACTGCCATATCATATTCTTAAGGAAAAACGAGATATAATTAGGTACTTCAATTTTCATTTTTCAACTGACATACACAATTTAAAAATTAAGGCTCTCCTCAGTCTATCACTGCTAAGTTTCTCCAAGGATTTTCTCAATCTGGTTCTGCTTCTCACAATCCATGAAAGTCCTAATTCTGAGGTTCTAATGGCCTTCGTGGCACCACAAGAAATGAGCCTCCCTCCGAATTAACTCCACTGTGCCCAGTTCTCTCCTACTGGTGGCTTTCTAGTAAATTGCTTCGCTTAACACTTAAACAAATACTTATTTGTGAACTATCCAATCAAGGTCTAGTTTGGAGGCATTTTTATTTCAGCTTAAACCTTCTTCAGTGCAAGTGGTCTTAACCATTTTATCATTTGTTGGCTTCCACTCCAACATTGTCTACATATATTGGGTAATTCTTATCAAAGCCAAAGTCTGGTCTGTTGTATGGAAAGCTACTGAAATCCTCCCACTTCCACAGTCTCACTTAACCAAGTTGGTGAGTTGTTGTTACTGTTTGTGGTAGAAGGGCGGGTGCAGGAGTGTTTTCTTTTTTTCTTTTTTTTTTTTTTAAAGATTTTATTTTTATTTATGTGACAGAGAGACAGCCAGCGAGAGAGGGAGCACAGCAGAGGAGTGGGAGAGGAAGAAGCAGGCTCCCAGCGGAGGAGCCCGATGTGGGGCTCGATCCTGAAACATCGGGATCACGCCCTGAGCCGAAGGTAGATGCTTAACGACTGCGCTACCCAGGCGCCCCAGGAGTGTTTTCTAAACATTTCAATCTTAACTGTAACTGCTGCTCTTCTGAGTAGGTACCTTCTCACATTCTACCATATTAACATTGCTCGCCCCTCTGTGCAATGTCATGTCTTACTTTACATTTGCTTAGAGCCTATATGGTTGACTGTCATAGGATTTAAAAAATGTCTAACTCATAAAATTAATAAAACTCTAAAAAGTTCTTCAAAAAAAAAGAAGAAAGAATGAAAGAAAGAAAAAGGGAAAAAAAGAAAAAAGAATAAATGTACAAATTTAATTCAATTTTAATCTTAAGAAGTTACAATGCCTAAGCAAAGCATGAAGATAACTAATTTCTAGTTTCCAGACTTGTCTTCCCTTCAGAAGCAGGCTTTCAAAATGCATTATGGGGGGGGGGGGGGGGAAATCTGTGCACAGAATTGTTCTGTGTTCTCTCTATATGAGAGAATGGTGGAGATGGAAAAGTGTTCTTCTCTTGAGCAGGCTGCAAAATAAATTATACATACTCTACAATTATAATTAGAAGTTAAAAAACAACAAGAAGAACTACATCAGGTATCAGTAAATATTAAAAACCATAATGCAAAATAAAATTGTATCTATACTTAGTTAATAGTTATACAAACAAGCACACACATATTTATCAGGGACTAACAGAAAACAGAAAAGAAAAAGTTTGATATTCTAGAGTGGAGAAATAAGTATTATTTTGCTCCTTACATGACCTCTGTTTTTGTTATAATTTTATTTGTGAGGTAAAAAAATAAAAGAAAAAAAAGAATTAGTAAAAACAGAATCATATTACAAGTAAATTAAATATTGCCTTCAGCTAATCGTCATGAGAATGCTTACTATGTTAGACTTTTGAAAGACTAAATTCCAAATAATTAGTTGAACGCTGAAAATGGGGAATTAATTTACTTACACTCAAATGCAGGCACTCAATTGTCATACAACATTTAAGCTTTCTGCTAGGCCTTCATAGTTCCTGGGATAATTTGACAATAGTCCACCTTTAATCTTTTAAAATTAAAATTGATTTTCCCTCTCAGTTTCCTTGCACCACTGCACCTTATCATTTAGTTTATTTCAAAGTAAGAGAGAAAAAAAAAAAGAGTAGCCAACCATAAACAGAAAAGTTAATTCTATGGCTCATCTAAATATATTCATACTCAATCTATTCTTTTTTTTTTAAAGATTTTATTTATTTATTTGACAGAGATAGAGACAGCCAGCGAGACAGGGAACACAAACAGGGGGAGTGGGAGAGGAAGAAGCAGGCTCATAGCAGAGGAGCCTGATGTGGGGCTCGAACCCATAACGCCGGGATCTCGCCCTGAGCCGAAGGCAGATGCTTAACCGCTGTGGCACCCAGGCGCCCCTCAATCTATTCCTTTTTTAACTTCTACCTATACTTACTTCAGCCAAAATGACATATACTAATTTGGGGTATAACATTGTCCAGCTTTTGTCCTCTTGCAAAAAATGACCCATTATTCTTAATACACAGATAGTTATGATTGTCACTCCCTTGCATAAACCTTATTAAGAACAGATGGAGTCAAACAGCGTTCTAATGGAAACACTTTATGTAAAAGATTTTAAATTTCTCTAATGGAAGCCAACTATATGACAGATATCATTTATAAGGTTATGAACTTGTTTCAATAAATATATTCTTTTAGGCCCATGAAAATTGAATTATTTCAGTCCACTTATACTCCCTTAACAAATGAGAATAGTTATAGACTCAGACAAAATCAAAGAGCAAGATTTACAATCACTCCATCAACCAAGATGGCCAAAAAGTAAATAAAAAAACAAAGGATGCAAATAAGTAAATGCTCTAACTTGAAACAAGTTGCGATAATATAAAACAACACAATGAATATAATCTAAAAGCATTTAAAGTAGTCCAAAAATATTAACTCAATAATTAGAGATATTAATATGTTGCACATTCAAAAAATACTAATTTATGTTATGATTACCAAATTATGAAATACATAAACATTTATAATTTATTCTCATAATTTGTGAGATACTGTACTAGGTGAGAGGGAAAAATAGATTTCTAAGGAGAGTTGCTACCTAACTGTATAGTTGAGGAAACAGAGACAATAAAATATGCTTACCACATAATTCTGTTTGTATGGAGTGAGAGAGTCTCTAGAAATAGTGCTAACTAATTTTAAAATGTACTAAAGCAATAAACTTTATAAAAACCTTTATGAAGGAATAAACTTTCTGTGTAGACAGGTGAGTGAATGTGCTGTGAACATTCTAGGCAAAGTGAACAAACTATGCAAAACCACTGAGATGAAGAAAAGTTTGGGTTCACCAAAGGTGACCCTTATAATATAATAGCTCAGTTTTCACACCTCCAACTTTTTTAACCCCCACTTTAATGAATAAACTTCATAAAATTTATTTTAACACCCACAGTAATACTGAAAACACCTGAAATATTAGAAACACTTGTAGCTTGAGATTTCCATTGAAGTTTTAGAATACCATTTATAAAGCATAGCAAGGATATACTGAAATCGAAGAGCAAGCAATCAGTGAAAAAAAAATCACCATCTAATTTTTCCCGGGGATTTACTATGCAAATATTTCTGTAAGCGTTGGTGCATATTCATTGGTAATGACAAATTTCAGGACATTTTTTTGGAAAGTAACAGAAAGCATCGGAGGTCAATAGACAATGCTTATGCTTGTTATAGAGAGATTTACCCAAAAAATAAGACTTCAATCCAAATTTCTTTGAATAGTTACACAAATTTTAACCTGTGTATTAATGTATAAAAATACTTTAAAACACTTTTACTAAATTTTAATATTTTAAAAAGTATTCCTTTTTATACTCAATATATTACACACTGTATTTGCTATTTTTTTAGAAAGATTGATACTTTTATAATTATGAATTAGAAATTGTGGAATTAATGACTCTGCTCACAGAATATTAAAATTTTCCTCACAAGAGCTTGATCTGAAATTTTTATCTTACAGCAGCAAATTAGGTGACAAGTTGGCATCTCCTGTCTGTTTCTAATGTTGAATCATAAATATAAATTAGGGACAAAGAAAATCACAAAAGTCTTTTTATGTACTGTTAAAAGGTTTGAACTTTATCCTTAAAATGATGAGAGAAATACTTCTTTTTTTAACATAGATAACATTTTTTAAGGTAGAGGAAGATTTTATTCATACTGGTGAAAGTATAGCAGTATTGTCCAAAATTTTAAGTGAATATAATAATATGGATGTATATGAATAGGAGATAAATGCTTTGTAATTTTAGTTACATAATGATGTATAAAAGTTCACAAAGAAACTTAACAAGGAATGATAGGATTGGTTAACGCAGAAACCGATATTCTGGCAATACAATCAAAGGTGAAAAATAGTGTATCATTGATTTCCCTGTCTCCAACATAGTGGAATAGCAAAAATTAGGAAATTGAAGGGATATTAAATGTTTCCCTCAGACAAGACATAGTTCTCCACTATAAAAAATTAAGGCAGATTTGTATGATAGCTTTTTAACATAATGTGTGTCAGTTTAATAGCATAGACATGGCAGAATAGCAGAGTTCTAAAGAAGAAGGAAAGCATAACAAAAATACTACTCAATCAAGTATAGTCTGGTAGGAAAGATGCACCTGGGAGTTAGGGAGTAGCTTCCTAGTGTATCTATCTCCCTGCTTTTATGTTACAGCTAAGAAGAACTTTATCAAATATTACCCTCCCTTGCCTAATTTGTTTTCTTCTCTATGCTTGAAATAAATATATGTATATGTATTCTATCATGAACTGTTATTTCTATATGTACCACTAATCATCTCTCAACAAATTTCAAAAGATTGGAATCATATAAACTACAGTTACAATGTAGTTAATCTAGATATAGACAAAAAAAAAAAGTCCCTGTGTGTGCAAATTAAGAGAGCTCTAAATTACCATGTTGTAAAAAAGAACTCACACTGAAAATTTTAAAATATTTTAATCATATGATAGTGAAATAATACCTACCTAGATATGTGAAATGTAGTTAAATCAGGCTTATTGGGTATTTTGAACCTTAAATCCATACATAAAAAAAGAAGGCAGGCTGAAAATAAATTATAGCATGCACCTCGGAAAAAAAAAAAAGAACAAAAGCCATCATAGTAAACTTAAAGAAAATAGTGAAAAACAATGAAGAGCAGAAATAAATTAAATATAAAAACAAACCAGAGACAGAAAGAAACGACAAAGCTATAGGTTGATTCAGTGAAAACACTTACGAAATTGATAAAAACCCTTCGAAGCCAACCAAAGAAAAGAAAAAAGAAAAAAGGCAGAAATAATCAATATCCAGGATAAAACAGAGACATAGTTATTGAGACTACAGACATTAAGAAGAGCACAAATCTAAATTATGAGTAAATGTATTCAAAGAAATTAGAAAACTTAGGTGATATAAATTCCTAGAAAAATCACGAGATACCAGACTAAGAATACAAAAGAATAAGTATTACAAAAGGAATAAAATACAAGACATATAAGACTATACAACACTGAGAGGAATTTAGTTTGGTTTTTTTTAAAGATTTATTTATCTATTTGAGAGAGAGAGAGAGAGAGCAAGCACAAGTGGGAGGCCAGCAGGAGAATTTCAAGCAGACTCAATGCTGAGCATGACGCCCAAGGTGGGACTCCATCTCACCACCCTGAGATCACGACCCTGAGATCACAACCTGAGCCAAAACCAAGAGTCAGACTCTTAACCAACTGCATAACCAGGCACCATAACACTGAGAAGTTAAAAATATGTAATAGATGGAGTTATATAAGATGCTTCATGGCTTGAAAGATACAATATTACAAAAATGTTTATTTACCCCAAATTTATATTTACATTCAATAAAACGTAATCAAAATCCTAAGAAATAATTTTATGAAACTAGACAACAGATTCTATAATTTCATGGAAATGGAAAAGAGCTGGAGGAGGATTTACTCTAGTGATAATAGTATCTTACTATAAAGTTACTGTAATTAAAAGTGTGGTATGGGTTCACAAATAGACCAAATAATGAAAAAAACACAGTCTTAAAATAAGCCTAAGTGTATATGGACACTTTATTTCAAAGTTGGCCCAGCAGAGCAGTAAGGGGACGAGGGAACAACAGTGTTGAACCAAATGCATATCCACCTTAAAAAATAAAGAAAGAAATGTGATGCCTATGTCATCACACATAAAATTAATTACAGATTGTAGTAGATATAAATATAAAAGGCAAAAAAAAAGTCTTCTAGGCCATAACATAAAATATCTTCATGACTTTGGTGTAACAATTTCTTAAGCAAGAAGCAAAATAACTAAAGGGGAAAAATGATACACAGGATTACAGCAAAATTCAGATACTCTGTGTTTCAAAGAAGACACGACAGTGAAAGTGAAAAGCGAAAGCTATTCACACTTATAATAATAAAAGAATTTGTACCTAGAAAATAATACATAAGAAAAAATAGATATTCCATATAAGAAATGGGAAACATACAAATATTTCATAAAAGAAGATATCCAAATAACCAATAAATAGGTTGAAAAGTGCCCAATCTTACTATAAGTCAGAAAACTGCAAATTAAAATCACATTAAAATAAAATTCTTTGCCCACAGGAGCTCTTCCATTTTTAAAACAAAACAATTTCCAAGTTAACTCAATGTGCGGAGTCATAAGAACACTCCTACACAACTGTTTCAACCATTTTGGAAAACCAGTTGACATTATCTATTGAAACAAACATATGCATACCCTATGACTGAGTAATCCTTCCCAAACAGAAATGTGGGCACGCCATCACAACAAGACAGGTGCAAACACATTCAAGGCAGAGTTGAAGCAAATCATAATTAGATTTATTAGAAGCACATTGTAGTAGTAATATTTAGTCAGAAATACTTGGATTTGGGGTGCCTGGGTGGCTCAGTTGGTTGAACAACCAACTCTTGGTTGGTTGAGGCTGTGGTGTTAGGGCTGTGGTCTTGGGGTCATGAGATCGAGGTCCCCATTGGCCTCCTGCTCAGCGCAGAGTCTGCCTGAGATTCCTCCTCCTCTTTCTCCCCCTCTGTTCCTCAACCTCCCCTATGTGCACGTGCATGCACTTTCTTTCTCTCTAAAATAAATAAATAAAGAAAATCTTAAAAAAAAATACTTGGACTTGAATTTAGTACTGCTATTTTTCAGTCACATGACCCCGGGTCACTTACACAAATTTTCTTATTACAGTTTCAATATCTACAAGAGAAAAATTATCCCACTCATTTTATAGTCTCCCTGTAAAGATTAAATGAGATCAAGAATATAAAGTAAATACCATGATACTAGGTACTTATGCAAGTTCTCAAATATGTAATTACTCTTATTATAATTGCAAAAAGCTATGGAGTTTGTGTACCTTTGATTTCCTAAATGCGACTAATTTTTCCTTTTTCAAGATAACAGACATCCAACAAACTTTTTTTAAGTATTTATTTTTTGTACCTAACCATACAAGAGAGAAAACTGAAGCAAAGGTGTCTGTTCTCGCCTCAATCTACTTTATAACACAGCTATGGTTTCTGTTGAAAGGTAATGCTTCACGTTTATTTTTATTTTATTTTATTTTATTTTATTTTATTTTATTTTATTTTTTTTAAGATTTCATTCATTTTTTTTAAAGATTTTATTTATTTATTCGACAGAGATAGAGACAGCCAGTGAGAGAGGGAACACAAGCAGGGGGAGTGGGAGAGGAAGAAGCAGGCTCATAGCGGAGGAGCCTGATGTGGGGCTCGATCCCATAACGCCGGCATCACGCCCTGAGCCGAAGGCAGGCGCTTAACCGCTGTGCCACCCAGGCGCCCCCACGTTTATTTTTAATATAATGTTCTCTGCCCCAGAGCACAGAACTTTTTATATATAAATGTACAAATTTCTAAGAATGATGCATATTACAAAACAAATCATAAACATAAGTTAAATAAGTTTTAAATTAAATACAGGTTATGATTTATAAAATAAATTTATAAAATAAATCATAATCTATAACAAACACTACTACAGGATTCTATATATATTTAAATTTTATATATATATGGGATTTTATATATATTTAAACCTGTTTGAGCACAGTACATGAACAGTTAACAACATATGGAAAACACATTTCCATTAAGCTGAGGAGGATAGATTTCAGGTTAATTTACATATTCCCACGCATCCTGCATCTTTTGTATTTTCCTGACTGAAAGAAATAGTATCTTTTTCAACTCAGCTGTTTAACATTTCATGCTTATCTGCTCCACAGTAACTTTCAAAGACTAATTTTGAAGAAATCTGGCCCATAGTTATCAAGATATAAATTATTTTCTATTTTTTGGTGTTGTCTACTATCTTGAATGTAATTGGCAGCTGAGAAAACTTTTTACAGGCAAACAATTTTTCTCCTTTTAATTGAACGTCAATAAAACTTCCAATGTCAGCATGTATTACTGAAAAAATGAATTTCATTAAAGCAGTCTACAAGTCACAGAGTCAGGGGTTTAGTACTGTTTGAACAAATATCAGCAGGCAGCAAGCTCTGTCTCTGAGCTGAAAAAGAGAATCTCTAAGTCCCTCTGCCAATGTTTCTCAAAGTGGATTTCCAGACCACCTGCATCAGCTTCATCTGGGAGGCTTGGAAGAGTACAGCTCACATGAGAAGTAGGTGGTGAACTGAAATCTTTAAAAAATCACTTTAAAAAGCTTCCTAGCTGATTTTTAGACACACTAATTTTTCAGAATCCAGTCTCTAACCTTTTGTTTGGAAGTGTTAAATTAACTAAATAAGGGCACCATTGGACTGAGTTGGCTCTAATGCTAGCATCCTAGGTAAACAAACCAAAATCCAAGCCTGCAAATACCTCAAGGTTATGAAATTCAACTGCTAAGGGCAACCAATCACAAACAGCTGACTAGGTTTTAAGCCAATCAAATAATTTGCCTTCTCTGCTTCCGTACTTTAAGTTGTTCACCTTGTTCCTGTCAGTGGAATGTACCTAAACCATTTCCGGTTTGATCTTCCCAGCTATTTTTTCTCAAATAAATTCCAAAAAATTTAATATGCCTGTTTATCTTTTAAGAGGAGATTTAGAATTCCTTCATAACCACTCAAGAATCCAAAAACCAATACTTGTGCTCTGGCTACCTGAGAATATTTCTGATTAAAGTGGTTTTGCTGAGCTACGAAGCCTGCCACGGCAATGGGTGACCAGGTCTGAGCAGTACCTTCCCTCTTAACATTCAAATCACAGTCTAAATTCCAACATATTCAGTCCCTTCTCGTTACTCCGATGCTCCATCTCTGCTCTTTCTGTGCTTCCTGGTCAACATTTATAGTCCACCCGTCATCCATTTAACCACTTGCTTGTCAACCTCCAATGATAAGGACTCTGAAAAGGCAAAGGCAAGAGAAACTTTCACATTGTTGCATCAAAATTTCCCAGTTACGCCATCTGTTTCTTGAAGCTGGAAGAAACCTCAGTGTTCTTCCCAGGAATGCACTTATTCTAAAAGCAAGGAACTGTCCATGAAATCACCACTTGCCTGAAAAGAGGAGGTACTGTAAGGGGCAAAGGAAAAGCACAGTTCCTTTTAAAAATGAGAGATCTATGCCTGATAAGTGACACAGAAGCATATGGTCAGAGCAATAAACCATTCTACTCAAACAGGAAGTTTTACGAAATGAATAGTATGATCTTTTCTACAGCTACAGGGACATAGTTTTTCTTTTTTTAAGGTTTTATTTATTTATTTGTCAGAGAAAGAGAGAGAGCGCGTGCACAAGCAGGGGGAGCGGCAAGCAGAGGGAGAAGCAGGCCCCCTGCTGAGCAAGGAGCACAATGTGGGTCTCGATTCCAGGACCCTGGAATCAGATCACGACCTGATCCGAAGGCAGACGCTTTACGGACTGAGCCACCCAGGTGTCTGAATATAGCTATTCTATGGTTTAGTAAAACTATTGCTATTTTGTGGCATTGTAACTATCACCAGCTTGTCTTATGTTATTTTGAGACTTACTTTCACTAAAAGCTAAGTCTGTCTGTTCCAAATAATGTTGCATACTAAGTACAAAGTCGATAATCTCTGAGCTAGAGCTTTGTTATTTCATTTCAAATACTGTTTGAGGTTTGACCAGCATACAAATGAGATAAAGATAAAGTTCGATTTTTAGCAAAAACCCATAATATATGGGAGGGTGTGCAGTGTGTGTGTGTGGGGAGGGAACTCTTACGAATCATTTCTGAAGGGAAATATCTGAGTGTGATAAAAGCAGAACCCACTTAACCAGACAGAAGGAAAACTGGTAAGTTCAGCTACAGTAAGTGCTTAAAAGGACGCTGCTGGTTGTGTTGCCAGGCAACCCCAAAAGCTTCATATTTCACTATCAAGTAATAATAGATTCCACAGAATACGTATCTACGAAAACAAAAGAATCTGAGTTCTGTGCTAGTGCCTGAGCAACAAGAAAGAAAAAAGCCAAGGGAAACCCAGCTTGCCTGTTCCTGTAATTTCCTGCCCTCCTCACTCATAGAAAAGAAAAAACAAACAGCTTTCACTGGATAGTGAATGCCTTAAAATAGGGGAACTCAGCTGAGAGTTTTGAATTCTGAAACCTGAGATTCTTCAGATTTTTGAAGCCTAGAGTGAGCAGCAGCAAAATACTTGTGCAGCAGGGGTTACTCCAGCCGTGCACCTTCCTCTAACAAGCATGTTCCTTGACACTTAGAACCTGAAAACAGCTACCGTGCAAAGGAATGTTTGGTGAGAAAGGACAGGAAAAGTGCACAACTTCTGATCAATGGAAGATAAGGTGTATATGGCAGAGAACAACACTCTTACTCACTATTTTTTAAAAAGTAACCTAAATTAACTACAATTTCTTCATGTTGTGAAAAACAGACCTCTCACAAATCTCTTTTCACAACCCCCTAAAATGGGCAAAAATCCAGAAAAACAATAAAGTTTGGGGCTTAAATTTCATGACTAAAAAAAAAAACACATGCACACTTTTTTTAGAACAATATATTATCATAAACTAACAAGTGGATAATTGTTACTTTAGGCAAGAAGTATATTTAATTACTAATATTTTTGTTATCTCCTGCCTGATATCCTCCTGTATGTTATTGGGGAAAAAAGCAGTTACCACATGCATATGAAGAATCATAATTGCTAAGTATTGGTGTCTCCTGTGAAATGTAAGGGAGATATTTGATTTAATTCAGAACCATTAGTTTCATGAATTGAATGCAATTTGCTAAGGGCATTTTAGTATCAAATAAATATATATTTACTGTGTTTAAGCTTTCCTTGACACAACATATTTATCTAACTACTGTTCATCTCTTTTGCTTATCTACAATTCTTAGGACTTTTCCCTGTCCTCATAACAGTCTGGCTTCTGCCTTCGCTTGAAACTGCTCTTGTTGAAGTACTTGACTTTCCAAAGCAAACTTTGAAGGACTGCTTTCAGTTCAACTCATTTACTTGAGGCACTTGACACCCTTGACTGCCCTCTCCTTAAAATTTTCTTCCTCAACTTTGGAGACAACTTACCTCTTACTTTTCCTTCCATCTGTTCTCTCATCTCTGTATTTTCCTTCTCCTGTTATTTCTCAACAAGGCATGGTCAATGGCCCTTTCTTTAGTAGTAACTGTCTCAACTGAACTCATCTAAAGTCCATGTGCTTTAAACGGGTTGACTTCAGGAGTGAGCAGGTGACCCAGGATGAGCCAGCCAGAGTGCTGACTCTCCTTAGTCACAATCCTCAGTCATTCATGGGTGGATCAATGATCCAGGACAGTGAATGTGAAACAGGATCAGGATATTTATCTGAACTATTGGTTCCTCTGGACATGAACCAGGAAGGATCTGCTGTATGTCACCAGAAGAAAAGAGCCAGTTTGGATAGAGCCAGCAAGGGGAAAAGTCTGGCTGGAAGATGACAGGGGGATGGAGGTGGGGTGCAACAGAGAGAGTCAGTTTCTGGAAGTTCATAGAAAAGCCCTCAAATCCAGCTGTGCCTGAAAGCTGGGCCAAGGCTTTCACTTACCAATAGTTCCTTTCCTTCTCTTCCGTCCTTCCTCTCTGTGTCTCCCTCTCCCCATTTCTTTTCTCTCAATCTCAAAAATCAAAGTAGTCTAACAAATATGCTTGTGTTTGACCCTTAGCCATTTGCTTCTCAAGTTTTATTTTGTTTATTTAAATATTCCCTGTAATTTCCAGAGATTAATGTTTAACACTGATAACTTTTTTTTTTTAAAGATTTTATTTATTTATTCGACAGAGATAGAGACAGCCAGCGAGAGAGGGAACAAGCAGGGGGAGTGGGAGAGGAAGAAGCAGGCTCATAGCAGAGGAGCCTGATGTGGGGCTCGATCCCGGAACGCCGGGATCATGCCCTGAGCCGAAGGCAGACGCTTAACCGCTGTGCCACCCAGGCGCCCCAACACTGATAACTTTTCTATCATATCTCCCCTTCAGGTATATCCTGCCTATCAAATATTTCTAGCTGGATCTCTCACAGGTCTCTCAAACATAACTTATCCCAAAGTAATGTGAGTTTCCCTTCTTCTCCACAATACACTCAACTTCTGGGCTTTATTTTCTTTGATGGTTTTATCTACCCTCTTTCCTGGCCAGAAATACTATCTTAAGCATTTTGAATTCCTAACCAGTGCATTTCTTTTATTTCTTGATTTAGATGGAAGAAATCAAATTAACATTGAAAAATTCTTGATCATCATAGAAATAAGTTAGGAAGCCAATTTCAAGATAGTCCAGTAAAAATTATGGTGGAATTAATATTAATTATGTCAATATTATTCTATTTTACAAAATTGGCAGTCAGTGTTTTAGATGCTTTTCGTACACTACATCATTTAACTGCACAAAAATACTATTGGTTTTGCATCATTTATTAGAAATTATCCAACATCAACTAGTAAGCATAAGTCTTTGCCAGAAACTGCTGGATTATTAGATAGTGTCCCTGGAGATTATTAGAAAATAATACCAAATTGGTCTCAGATGTGTGAGGATAACTATTCATATTTTTGTCTACACTCTTCTTCCTTGATATATCTTTGATACTTTGTTGCTATTTTAATGACTTTAGATTTTATGCCATCTATATTTTAAGCAGGTTACTAAAAGAACTTCAATCCTATCCATCATTTACTGCTTTTTGGATTGATACTTGGAGGATAGGAATTCTTACAGAAGTTACATATGGCACATGATACTTATGTCACTGTTTTGTCTCTCAGACATTCATCTTCAAGTATCTTATAGGCCTGGACTTCCTGTCCATTTTCTTTCTGCAGCCTATATTCCTGCCTTTACTCAAAAGATATATGTATTCCATCCCTGACTCTTATATTTTAATCAAAGAATGATTAGTGATTATCAAATATTGTCAGCAACAATATAATGTGGTCTATTTGCCCCTTTCAAAATGCAAATCTTAATAAATTACAAGTAAAGAACACAAAAATACGACTGTCATAAGTCACAGTGATGTTTCACAAATTAAATGGAAGATGTGTCATCAATAAAATTCATGTTATTCCATATTAATTTGAGAGTGATAAATTATTCATGGTGAAATATGAAAGCAACATATGGGAAAAATTGACAGGGCTGCATTCGTTAAACAAATTTTATTCAAATAAAAAGATTAAATCATAGATTAATCTGCTTAGAAATATGAAGAAGCTGCTTAATATTTACACAGCAAATGATAAAACTGACGTAGAGAAAAAGTCAGTTATACAGAAACTTGTAAAGAGCTTCAAAACCTGTTATATACCAAATATTGCTAGGTCAGTCATTTCTGAAATTTTATATTTTGAAAAATTTTTGTTATTGTGAAAAACATATATAGAAACAAGTGCATCAAACACTTCTTTAA
Source organism: Ailuropoda melanoleuca (assembly GCF_002007445.2). Classification (NCBI taxonomy): domain Eukaryota; kingdom Metazoa; phylum Chordata; class Mammalia; order Carnivora; family Ursidae; genus Ailuropoda; species Ailuropoda melanoleuca. The sequence continues at coordinate 3,365,252 of NC_048224.1, forward strand.
CATACACTTGTTTAACAAACAACTAAAATGTATGTGATCATATAAACGACATCTAGGTCAAGAAAAAGAACATTACCTTACTCTAGAAACCCTCCCTTTGCCCTGCAATAACCCAATCTTAACTTGGTAATAATTCCCTTACTCTCTTCTTTTTGCTTTACCACATGGGTGTGCATCCCAAACAATGAAGTTTAGATACGCTTATTCTTAAAACTTAACAAAAAATGACATTATACGTATTTCTGTCTTGCGTCTCCATCACAACCTCTATTTGTAAGACACAGTTATGTTCTTGAGTGTGGCTGTGGTTACACTATTTTTACAGGTCTATAATATAATATTGTAATGATAACGCCACAATCTATGCATTCTATTGTGGTGAATGTTTGGACAGTACCCCCTAATTTCAAACTATTATTAACAATGCTTTTATGAAAATTGGTATGCACACATTTGGGTGTATGTAGACATGAGCTTCTCTAGGGCATTTAAATAGAGTAGTCACTGTTTATGTCTATTCCCATCTCACATAGATTAAGACCAAAGTGCTTTCCAAAGTGTTGGTATCATGACATTATATAATTTAAAGTTAAATGTTTTATTTTTGCTTCATAAAATTACTATAAGTTTAGGGAAAATATGTTCAAATACAGACTACAGTTTCTTTGCAGGTATTTTACTACAAGTTAATCTACACTTGAGGAATGATGGATAGTTCTCAGGAATGTGTAAGCAAAGTTGGTCTATAACTGGACATGGCTTTAATGCCACAATAAATTAGTAAAGACTTGATGGTTTCATTCTTATGTCTTTGAAATGTACTTTCCCCAGAAATTTCCTTCTAAAAGATGTAATAAATTATTTAGAGCATTTAAAATTTTCTCTACCGCATTTCCAAATGGGCTTAACTAGGTAATTATTCAACTTTTTCAGAATAATTAACATGATTAGCTCTATATGATTTCTGACCACTTAAAGTTTGGCAATTCAAGTATAATTTATAATGCTCCAGAAATCCACATTTTTAAAAAATTCAGATGTTCATTTATATTTTTATCATAAAATTATTTCACCTTCCAGTGAACTATCAATCAAAGATTGAGTCAAGGATATATTTTAATGTATGTATAAAACTAAAGGTTCTCCATTTTACATTTCTTTAACAATATTTTTACCTAGCTAAGTGAAATAGAATATTCAATAAATTAGTCTATCAAAATTCTTTTTGGACTAACAAATGATTTCATTTAGTATCATATTTCAATCATTTCATATATGTATACATGTGTGCATGTATATATATTCAAAGAATTAAGTCACAGTTCAGAGTTTTGATTTCATCCTTATGAAATCCTTCTCTTGATCATTTAATCTACTTAAATAAACTGATTCCTCTGATTATTTACAGTATGCTACAGTATTATCCCCTCTATGCTCCTTTTGTGTGAAATCTATGCCTATCACTGTGCATAAAAGAAAGTGTCTTTCATGATACAGAACTCAATGACAGTGAAAAATAAGAAGTTCAAAATGATCTCTCCTGTCTAGACACCATTTGAATCGTAGGCACTTGTTATGGTACCAAGTCACTGTCTTGTCAGCAGGCACAAATGTCTGATACCAACTGTCACTTCATTGGAAAATAATATCCTTTTAAAAAATTTTCACTCGAGCTTGCTGAATTTTTAGTGGAAAACAGGATGAGTTTCTTCCTTTAAGTATCAATGAATTTTCAGAATAACTCCAAATTTCTTAAAATTGTATCTGTTTTTATTTAACATATAATTTTCTTTTTATATATCTTTCTTCTCTTATGGATAACTCCTGAAGAATTACATCTTTAGTCTTTTGCTTTTTGGATATAAAATATAGTAATTTCCAATGAATCACTATTTCTCTACTTTCAGTTTTATAGTTACAAAAATAATTGGGAAATTTCATATAAAAAATAAGTTCCTCTCTAAGGACCCATGTTTCCCTTTTTTGACTTCTTGCTCTATGTTCCATCAATCCCTTAAACTCAGCATGTTGAATCGAACTAGAACTTCGACCTCTGGCTAGGATGAAATAAAAAAAAACCTTCTGTGTTAAACAACTAGACAGCAGACAAAATACAGGTAACATTTTTCAAACATTGGACAACAAGCAGCACAGGACTATGACCCCTGGCATAAGCGAACCAAAAAAAGATGAGCCCTTCAATTGTACCAAACAACAAAGGAGGGTTAGCTGTAACAGAATCAAGCCATCTTGCCAAGGTTCAGAGATAGAGATCAAATTTTAGGGAAGTCAGGGAAACTAGATTTGGCAGGTCAGAATAAAAGAGAGGAGTGAAGAGTTCTGGAGACAGACGACTGTAAAATCTCAGGGAATCCCCCAATTCTGTCACTGGGTGTTGCTCTGTACATGCTATGAGAGGAACCCACCAGAGGCCATGGAAAGAGCCACAAGAAAGAAGTAGAGAAGTTCATGGAACTCTCACAGGGATGAGAAAGACTCATGTTTCTACTTGCCAGCATGGAAAGACCGAATGATATACAGGGCATCAGGTAGACTCCTCAGGACATTGCCTTACTTTTGAAGCTAAATTAGCTTAAGTATAAAAATTTCTCAAGACCTTCCTTACTAAAGCTTAAAAACAAAGACTTGATATAACAGAGCATACATTTATGTAATTGGATAGCTAGAAAATGGAGGACACAGGGTAAGAAAAAATATTTGAATAACTAATAGAATTTTTCCAAGTTGCTGAAAAATAGATTGAAGAAAACAGATTCAAGAAAAACAAAAGAGCCCCAAACAGTATAAAAGAATAAAGCAGGCTGGGGATCCTGGCTGGCTCAGTCAGTAGAGTGAGCAAAACTGATCTCGGGGTTGTAATTTCGAGCCCCATATTGAGTGTAGAGATTACTTAAAAATAAAATCTTGAAAATGAATAAAGCAGGCCAAGAAATACCTTTTGGCTATTGTGAATTGTGCTATGAACATTTAGGAACAAGTTTTTTTTTTGAGTAACGCTTTTCAATTCTTTTGGGAAGAACTAGGAGTGAAATTGCTGGGTCATATTGTCATTCTATGTTTAATTTAATGATCAAAAATCTTTTTATTAAGACGTATTCTTTGCTGTATTGATATTATGGTTACTGAAACTGATTGTATATATATATAGAGAGATAAATTCAGGTAAAACTTCACATACAAATGTCTTACTGACAGACATATAGAGAGACATATATCATATTTATGTATACACATGTGTATATAGGTATATATTACATATGATATGTCTGAAAAGTAATCTATGTAAATAGCAAATGTTTTCCCATTAATATGTATTAATAAACTATTAGTGGTATTTATTAATCACTATATGCCAGATTTTGTATTAAGCACTAAGACTTTCAACTTAAATAAGGCAGCCTTATATGTGGTTCTTTTTTTTTTTTTTTAGATTTTATTTATTTATTTGACAGAGAGAGAGACAGCCAGCAAGAGAGGGAACACAAGCAGGGAGAGTGGGAGAGGAAGAAACAGGCTCCCAGCGGAAGAGCCTGACATGGGGCTTGATCCCAGAACTCCAGGATCACGCCCTGAGCTGAAGGCAGACGCTTAACGACTGAGCCATCCAGGTGCCCCTATATGTGGTTCTTGCCTTAAAAAAATTAAATCTAATGAATACAGAAAAAAAATACAGGCGAGCAAGGGAGAAACGAAAGATGAGTCTGATCCATAATGGGATGGATAAAAAGCTTTTATGTGTTTAGAATTAAAAGACAAAATCTGTGTGGTCTTCAAATCTGAAGACACTTAAATGAGGAGAAGATTTAGGCAATTAGAACATTCTATTGCCAACTTCCCAAGAAATCAAGACCTGGGGCATGTGACAGTTGGATTGCTTTGGAACCCAAAAGTAAACTCACAAATTGTCCTTACTAAACCTCGATCCAAACTGGTGTCCTGTCCCCTCTGAAGCTAGGAACTGGCCTTTCTGTGTCCAGTTTTCCAACATGGAATCATGCTTCAGTTAGGTCCCCACCCAGATGGAAGCACAGATGCAGTAGTGGCTGGAAAGATTCTTTTGAAACTAATAAGCTGGATTTCCTTGTGATTCAGGAAAGCGACATGAAAAGGTTTTCCAACTCATTGCACCTTTGGTTCTCTGCTGCTGTTCCCTATGAAACTAGGAGAGGTTATTAGATTATGTGGTTCAGATAATTTTACAGGCCGGTGGAATTGAAACTCATAGCAGGTGGATTTTAAATAAGCCTTCCATCTCAATACTGCATCCCAATCTTCCAAACCAGAAGTACATATGGGCACTATTGGTGCAATCACTGAAAAAGGTACTTACAGCTGTATAATCAGCTGCAAAATAATTTGGTACAATTTATATGACTGGCTTATGAACCAGCAAAATCTCTTTCAAAATGGCCATTGTGTGACTATTTAAATATTTTGGTTTTACTACGTCTTCCCTTCAGTTGTTTAATAACTTTCAAATAAGAATGAAGAACTGGGTGAAAATGGTGAAGAACTTCAAAGAGGTGGCCAGCATCCCTGGCTTGGTTTATGGGTACAAACTTTGACATGGGTATATAATGAATAGGTAGTGTCTACAAGCATTTTTGTACACAGATAGATAGCATTGCTATTATTTGTTTATATTTTTCTTTCTCTTGCTAGAATGAAGTCTCCTTAAGGAGAGCTTATGTTTTATGCCTTTTTTTTTTCGAACACCACAAAAGTCCAACCTAATGGTGACAGATAAATGATTAATTAAGAATGGGTGGATTAAGATGAAATTTCTAGGTGTCTTAATATTTCCAGTGATGACTTTCGAGTCATGTATCTAAACTCTTCTTTCCATTTTCAGACAACATGCTATTTATAATGGGCTCATTCATACCACATTGACATTAGTTTTTTATCAGAATGATTAAAGGAATGATTTGATTACCTCTTATTGTGCTATAATTTCCTGTTTTGATTTTCATACTCTGGATGTTTTGTTTATTATGCCTGTTTAAAATTTTTCCTCTAATTAACGTTGCTTATTTTAAAAATACACTATTTAAGGTTGCTTTTCCTTTGAACAGAATGAATAACATGCAGAATGACCTTCAGGTTTTAAAAAAACCCACAAAACTATGCTTGAAACAATACTTAATTGAATATTGTTCGTCATCTTTTTTTTTTAAGATTTTATTTATTTATTCGATAGAGATAGAGACAGCCAGCGAGAGAGGGAACACAAGCAGGGAGAGTGAGAGAGGAAGAAGCAGGCTCACAGCGGAGGAGCCTGATGTGGCGCTGGATCCCATAACGCCGAGATCATGCCCTAAGCCAAAGGCAGACGCTTAACCGCTGTGCCACCCAGGCGCCCCATTATTTGTCATCTTTAATTCAATTTCTTTTTGTTCCTTTGCCCTAAAAAACTACCTTTGTATTAATGATGATGCTTCCATTCAACCACTAACCATATAAATTAATAAATTTCATACCTGAACTCTGACCAAATGACGTTAATTTTGTCTTAATAATTACGTTAAAAAATGATTGTGTATATGAGCATTTTTTTTTGCAGGGAAGGAGAGTAGAATAAAAAGAAGAATGAAAAAGATCCAGAATATTTTTCAATTAACGTATCTTGAAAAAATTAAAATGTACCTGTCTACACTCACATTTTTTATTGTCTTTAAGATGAAACCTTGTTCATAATAAATAATTCTGCTATAAAATGTCTTAAATTCTTAACTTTTGTCAAATGATAATAAAATTGCTGAATAAACTTACAACGTAACTGGAAAGAAAACCCAAACTCATGCACACAGACACACATTAAACAAGTAGCCATGAAGGCATACTTTGAACCAGCAGAGAATTTAAAAATAGAAGCAGAAGATAGTTCTATTATAAATTGTTGATCTCCTCATTCATCTTGTCGCTCTGCTAGTTGTTTTGCTTAGGAAGGAGGATCACTCTGACCACTACAAATTGTTAGTGTTTCTCTATAAAATTGGACTAGAAATATTATAATATATTCTTATGATCTGTTTGACATTTTAAGAGTATTATTTATGCAATACTGAAAGAATGAGGACACAGCAAAATAGTCATATGTTCTTTATTTGCCAAAATTGGGCATCCTCAATTACCTCCACAGTGGCATCAAAGCCATTTTTCATTTGGCTTTGTTTAGAGAGGTAAAACCAACTCATTCCCTCACTTAGTGCCCAAAATCCCAACTGAGAAATAGAAAGTAAGCAAGCCCAAATGTGATGATATTTACTGTCAAAGGGGATAATAGCTTAATAAGATAGTTATGACTTACATAATAAATATGTTTGTATTAAATATGTATCACTTATGTAATATATAAATATTATGAACATGTATAACGTATTACTTGCATAATATATAAATATGTACTAACTGACATATATTTATATACGTATCAATTGTATACAGATAGCATTGCTATTACTTATGTATATACCTATGCATACATTTTTGCATATACATATATATGTATCTGTGTGTGTGTGTATATATATATGTGTGTGTGTGTGTCTTTGTGTGTGTGTTATCAGTTAGGAACAAGTTAGAAACAAGAGCCCTATTTTAAACGCAGGTCCTAAAGAACATTCTAAGACATTATATTTTATTTACTATCTGAGTTTTGTCTTAGAGCAATACTTCTGAAAGTTTGTTGCTTAAAGGAAGCATTGTGTTATACATTACCACCTTAATACCAGTTAATAAATAAGTAGAGGAAAGTATCCATGAAACTCCTTGGAACCTTTGTGCCATACTCATTTAGGGTCACCTTTAGTTATCTATGCCCTCCTTATCATTTTTATTTTTGCCTTCAGAGATAGGGATCAGTATATATGAAATTATATTTAAGATCTGAGTACAACTCTGGTCCCCCTTTGCACTCACAGTCCCCTAAAGACAGGCAGCTGATTATTCACAGGTATTTGTCAAGTGCCTACTGTTGGTCTGTGGGTACTAAGTTACGGCTGTGAATTGATTGAACACATTCCCACCCTCACAAACTTAATAGATTAAGGTGGTCAAGGAAATGATCAAATAAAATACGAAGCATAAGTGGCAGCATCTACAAATATGGAAAATAGGTATTTCCTTAACTTGGAACGGTCAGTTTGCATATATGCAGCCCTCTGGACTGAGACACACACAGCTCTGGAATTGGGCCAAGCCCAGAATGGATTTCCTCTGGGAATTTGCTCACAAAGATGGGACAAACATGTGGCCGATTCATTTTTGAAAACTTTTACTGAAGATGTAAGAGACTCTAGACCTTTATTTGCTTTTAGAGAGAAGTCAAATATTTCTGAGGCTGTGGATTATTGCAGAGTTTTAAACTATTCAAAATCGTTAAACTAGATCAGATGCTCTGAAAAGATAGCATGACACTTGAAAGTCAATTGAAAGGCTGTGAACCTATTACTGTTTTCAATTTGAATGTTAGTTTGTGATTTGAAATTAGTGTGAAAAAACAAATACCCAGTGATTAAAGCACAGAGCAGCACTGCTGTGTTTCTAAAACATTACTGCAGAGGGGAGGGCTCTGAAAATCCTATACAAATGCATTCAGAAAGATGTTTATTTTTTTAAAAAGCAACAAATGTGGCAAAACCTATATTTTTCCTTTCACAATGTAGACTCTTTTAAATGTTCTTTAGCTATACGCTTCTTGTATCTTAATAGATACTCTAATGAGTTTAATGTGGAGAAACACACTGAGTAGAAAAGTGAGCCCATATGAAAGATCCTGGAAGTGCAAAGCTTTTTCAAAAAGGACTTCCATTCTATGTAGTCAACAAAAGAAAGGCATGGGACAGTTCAGTGTATAGAGGGTTAAACTGTGTGCACACGTGTTTGGGGCGGTGTGGCAAAAATGAGGAGGAATACTAAACTCTAAGCCCTCAAAAACCTTTCCACTTTTCCTATAACATATTCTATTTGAATATGCGTGTTCAGCTGTTCCTAAGAGAAATCTTGTTCCTAGCCAAGAAAGGTAATGTCATATCAATATAAATATTCAGCCATAATTGAAATTTGCTGATCTGGTTATTAGGAACAAGGATACTGGTTAGACCTGAACTATTTCTGTTACTTGCTTCCTAAGAGATATCAAGATAATTGCTTTTTGTGCTTCAGTGATATTCTATGCATAATATTTCACTTGCTGTATTATTTTATAATTACCTATCTCTATATACGTCTCCCTGCTTGAGGATGGGTACTCTTAATTGTCCTTCTGTTTCCAGCACCTACCTCAGTGCTTGGCAGAAGGTTGTCACACAATGTTTGATTCCAGAAATGACTATGTTTGTTGTCAGGCCAACTTCCTCTGTAACTCACCAAGTACAATTTTTTTTTCTTTGAAGAATTTCTAAATAGAATTTACAAGTTAAAGGGCAAGAATTAATTATTCATAATTTGCCTAAGAAATTAAGTCTCTAGATGGCATAAATCACATGCAATCAGTAACATTCATGCTTCTGCTGAAAACCTATCAACCCTTATAAAATTTCAAATTACAATCTGAAATGTGAAAATGATCAGTTGGAGATTATCAAACCCACTGCGCTGGACAGAGCAATATGTCAGCACCTTTGCCCACATCCACAGCCTGGAGGTGTTCGAAGGTAAGCAGTGCCTTCATCATTCTGGCATTCTATTTTAGTCTAAGTCTACATCAGAGGCCTGCCAGGGCTCCGTGCTGATAACAAAGCACTATCGCTTTTCAAAGTGACAGAGCATAGTGACATATCAACACTAGGACTTAAATGAAAAGCCCCTTCTAATTTAACTGAGAATCTGCTGAAGCTGTATTCAGCCCAGCACTCTGGTTTTCAATTAAAACTTTTTTGTAGCAAGAGAAAAGTTTGGCATATTCTTTCCTTTTTCGAGACAGTTATGGAATCACGTGGAAAAGACTGTAGTACAGTGTAGAGTGGTCCAGGCTCAGCTAAGTACATATCAGCCTTTTTCATCCACTATTTGCGGTTCCTATGGTTCAACAAAAGTCTTGCCTAAAACTTACGTTGCTGAAAAGATCCTTTCTCTCAATAGAATTCTTCTTCAATGAATGTTTTTTCTGATACAGGGCGTAAGAAGGCAAAGGGGGGATAATGTATCAATTAACGAGGAGCTGCTTGTGCCAGGTACTGTCAGTGCAGGGCTGGCGATGGGGGACTCTTACCTGTGTTACTTCATGTAAATATTACATGTGCCATTTCATTCCTAGTAAGGAATATGATCTAGATATGACTATTTTCATGTTTTGTTTATATAGAAAAAGAAATGCATGAGTAAAGAAATTAAGTAACTTCTATGTGGTCACACACTTATTAAGTAGTAGAGTTGGTGGTATTGTATATTAGCTAGCCTAGCATATTAGGTACAACAAAAGTGGAGAGTTATGGATAACATCAACATACTGACATAATTAACCATTTATTTATTTATTTAATGACACTTCTCGCTTGAACTTTCCTTAAATGAAGTTCTTGAAACATATATAGCCAATAGCCTTTTATCTTAAAACCAATTCTTTTTTTTTTTTTGGTATCTTTTCTTAAAGCTTTTATTTAAATTCCAGTTAGTTAATATGCAATGTAATATTAGTTTCAGGTGTACAATTTAGTCGTTCAACACTTACATACAACACGCTGTGCTTAGAGCCAATTCAGAAAACTTCAACCTACTGCAAATTTCTAACACAAAAGTATATCACATCTTAAAATTTGTTTTTCAGAATTGCATTGGTGCCTCTTATTGTTTGGCATAGTTCAACAGAATTCACACTATTGATCTTATAATTGTTGTCAGGGGTATTACATTCAGTCAAGAACTACGGCTTCTTTATGATGCCATATAACAAATATTTTTTTCTCAAACATCAGTGCAATAAAAGTTTTAATTTTCTTAAATAATTGGCATTTAAAAACTATGTATCTCATAGATACTGAAAAACCTTTCATCATTTCTACTTTAACCACTAATAATATCAAGGCCAAGTTTATTACCCAGTTTTACAAACTTCCAGAAATTATTTTTCAGTCCTAATCTCACCCTTAGGTTTATTTTAATGTTTTTAAAATGTCTCCATGCCTTCAACATTTGTTCCATGTCATTATGAACACCTTTGGAGTTACCTCTATCATTTCTGAGAATGAGATGAGTTATCAGTAAAAAACTAAACAGAATTTGGACTGGAGACAGAGGATGGATGTGGGCCAGACTTCTTGATGCATTTTTTTTATACCATTAGATCATAATCAGAGCGTCTTTCAAAGTATTTCCTCATATTTGTTGGTGGCGTTTCAAATCACTAAACAGCAACATTGGGTTTCCAGATTGCTATCAGGGAAAGAATAGACTACCCTGCTTCAGGGGATAAAAGCCCTCAGGACTGTTGATAAAGAATAATTTTAGTCACACAAATGATCAAAGTACAAGTTAGAATTTTGGAAAGAGTATTTCCTTTTAGGGATAAAACAAGTTTTCTGGCAATTTGTCTCTGAGACAGCCATTAAGTACAAAGTATATATTTGTGTGTGTATATATATATATATATAATCATAGCTTATTCCTTCCCCCAAGTTCGATGCTTAGAACACATTTTTCTTCAATAAATTTTTTAGTGGCCTTCCTCCACATCAAATCCCTAACTTCTTCAAAATGGCATGAGTCAGTCTGCCATCACTTGACTGATCAAAACTTGGACCAAAGAAGGGCAGCCATATGGCACCAAACTCAATGATGTTATGCTTCAAAATAGAAAATCTGGAATCAGCAGATGTCAAGAAGCAGAATGCATAGTGGTATGTGAATTAATGCAGGCAGACATGAATAAAAATATTGATGCACTTTTAAATTGATATTGATACATGTATGCCAATGAAAAGTTACGGAATCATTTTCATTTTCTAAACAAATGCTCAGAGAGATTATGAAGAAAGGTTTGATGTAAAAAGTCAATGGGAATTGAACATACATTTAAATGCACATACTCTTCTTTTACTTTTTGCTTTTCTTTACTTTCGAAACACTGTAACCAGACTGGCATCACAGATATCATATGGCTAAATAATTCAATCACTCAGCAAATATTTATTGAATGCTCTCCAGTACCAGGTACTGTTGTAGGCTCGGATGGTATTGCAGCAAGTAAGACAGCTATGTTACTTTATGGAGTTTAGGTTCAAGGTAGGGAGACAGAATGCAATTAAATCAATGCACAAGATAATTTCAGTTAAGTACAATGAAGAGAACAATGCAGGGTGATATAATAAAATAATGAGGGGAGTGGAAGGAGTTACTTGAGGCAGAGTACTCACAGTGACATATCTTGCTGAGGCCTGAATGAAGAGGTATCACTTATGAAAACATATGGGGAAAGAACACCCCCTGCAGAATCACAAACAGGTACAAAGGCCCTTAAATGGGAATAACCTTGGAATATTCAATTGCAGAAAGCAAGCTTTTGTGTCTTGAACTTGGAGAGTGGAAAGGGGAGGTTGCAGTGGAAAAGAAGAACAACATCCTGACAAGATGAAAGGCTTTTGCTGTAAACTACTTTTGTTTCTTGTACAGGCAAAACTTAACTGATTTGGGCCTTATGTTTCTCATAAATCATGAGCTGATCTTTGGAGTCCCTTCACATCTAAAATATTCTGTTGAAATACTTCCAGAGGGCTATTCTTTGGTAATTCATTCACATTAACCATTGCTGGCATTTAGAAATACACACTCCTTGCTTAAAAGGGTTAAAGCATCTATTTGTGCTGGTAATGCATTGAATTTTTTTAAAACACTAGATAAAAATGTATTTGTAAAATTAGTTCTCCCAAAGTGCTCACTGCTATTAACTGGGAGTGTTGTCCATGTGTTGTCCATTTTTGGAAACTGCATTAAACTCTTATAGGATGTTAGGATGCTACTTAGTAAATTGTTGCTTTGCTTCAGTGAATAGAAAAAGCATTTCCAGTTAGCTAAACTCTAGGCATATATAGAATATAGAGAATCAATCTACATTTAGGAATCCATTTTTTTAAATCAATGTTTTTCAGCCTTGTCCCAACTGACATGTCATTCTCATATACACCCCCATTATTAATATTCCTAAAGATGAAATGGGAATTACCCTACGAAGGCATTTGAATAATTTACTATCCTTTTGGTATAAGGTTCCTCTTTGGGGAATATGACTTCTTTTTGTTCTCCTTCCCCGAGAATCATTCTTCTAAAGTTACTAATTATACCAAATAAAATTCATTAACTTAAAAAAAATTCCTTACTTCTACTACTCATGTATAGCTTTTGTTTTTAAAACTTTGGCCATTTATTGCTTCATCACTAGGTTAGTATCTCCCAGCCAGGGTTTTGCAACATGCTAGTGTCACATGATCAGATGGGAGATACATCATTCACACATCCATGTATTTAACACACGTTATTGTGCACGCATTTAGTGTTGGGCACTGCGCTTAGTTGGGTAGACAACCAGGAGGTAGAGAGATAGGATTTCTACCTCATAAAGGTCATGGTCGAGGATGGTATGTATGTGGAGCCATGCAGGGGGTTGCAGACAAGCCAGTAATCCAGCGCAATATGCAATGATAATAGCTGTGATGGAAGAGGAATTGAGTGAAATAGAAACAGGAAGGAATGGTACCTATACATGTTTAAAAACCAGAGGCAATAAGGCAATAAAGCAAAGTTAGCAATAAGGCAGATAAAGTGGAACTTGAGAAAAAAAGACTTCCAGGTAGAGTGTAAGAAAAATTCTTGGTGGTAAGAAAATAAGTTCTATTAGCTTATTTATATTACATTAGCTGCATTTATAGGCCTGGTGAGGGGAAGATGAAGTAAAACCTTCTCTACTGGTTTCTGTTTCCTCTGTGCCATCAGTAGATAAGATTATCTACTTAGCTTAAGGGGGAAAGCTATGGGGTCCTGAAGTATTAAGGACAGTGAGAAAGTATGAAATACAAACAGTGGGCATTGGTTGCACTCAGAATTTGGATGTAAAAAGTTGCAGGAAATTTTTCCTTCCAAGTTAACTAAAAAACAAATATATAATCTACAGAATCATAACTCTCATTTTTGTTTAACTCCTCAGATAGCTGAGGATACAAAGAACTTAAAAAGATTAAATAAGAAAATAAAGATACTTCTCTTTATTCATTGTTTTCATTCCTTGCTGAGTGGTGGGAGGATCTATTGCCATAGATCATCAGGACTAAGGAACAAGTGGCCATGGTGGTCTAGGATGACCCAATCTTCCTCAGCTCTACTGTGTGACTTGCTTTGGTCAAGGCAGTTAGAACTGTTAGGCAAGCAACATTGAAAGGTGTTTGCATACTGGGGCTTCTCCTTTTAAAATGCTCCCTATTTGTTTCAATTAGCAATAATTGTGCCTCGGATAAACCCCATTGGCTATGATACTGCCACTGCGCAAAGCTAAAATGCTCCCTATTTGAATGCCTGCCATGATATAAGGAAATCCAGGTTATACTGCTGAGAGGTCATGTGGAGAGGCCCAGGAAGATAAAACACCATGTGAATATAGTAGCTGTGCAGAGAACTGAGGCACACTGACTGACAGTTTCTCTTTGTACCAAGGCTCCAGAAATAGGAGAGAGGCCATCTTGAAACTTCCAGCCCAGCCTAGCTACCAGCTCACTTAGGCCACATAAGTGATCTCAACCAGCATGTGGAGTAGAACTGCCTCACCAACCAGAATCATAAAAAATGTTGAGGTTTAAGATTTTTTAAAACTTATTTATTTGACAAAGAGAGCGCACACAAGCAGGGGGAGTGGCAGGCAAAGGGAGAGGGAGAAGAGGGCTCTCAGCGGAGCAGAGAGACAGATACGGGACTTGATCCCAAGACCCTGAGATCATGACCTGAGCCGAAGGCAGACGCTTAACCGACGGAGCCGCCAGGCACCCCAAGAATGTTGAGGTTTAAACTACCATTTTGTAGTAGTTTGTTACACAAGAATAATTAACAGATACATCAGTTAATATTTAACAAACTTTCAATTGCCACATGTGGCAGGTTTGCTGAATTGCAGTAACAGGGAGGCTTATTACAGAACAAGTATGAATCCAGCCACACAACGTTTCCCACAAGCATTCATCAAGTGCTAGAAGTGGTAGGCTGATAGCTAAAGGGAGGCAAGAAGAGATGAGGGACTTCCCTGAAGCAAGTGTAGTATTTCTCAAATGCAAGCCGATGCCCGCGGAGGAATGGCAGTAGTACAGGAATGGTGCAATACTCCTTATGATGAATTCAGGGCTTTGAGTGAGTGTAAATCAGTGGCAAGCTAAGATTGGGTGGGGCAGAAAAGGGACCTTTAAAAAAATAAGCATCTAAAATCAATGAGCTAAGCTTGGTTATGCTAACCAAGAAAAAGGAGATATTAAAAGAGAATGAGAAAAGGAGATTAATACAATTAACTATTAACAGGTATGAAAGAGTAGACATCACATCAAACCTATAAACATTAAAAGAATGAGAGAATATCATGAACAACTTTATGGGAACAATTGGGTAGCTCAAAATGAACAGATTCCTTTAAAAATTGCATGACTTGTCTCACTTAACACCAAAAATTAATTTGTGGTATATCATACATAAATGTAAAAGCTAGATGTATATAGGAGAATATTTTCAAAACTTGCATTAGTCAAATATTTCTTATACAGACCACACATTTTTCTTACCCTACACATAAAAGTGCTAACCATAAAAATATATTAGATTAAAATGTTGAACAGAAGTTCATCAACATTAAAAATACCAGCCCATCAAAATATATCATTTAGAGAGTAAATAAGCCAGTGAAACTACAGAGTGGGAGCAAATATTAGTAGTACTTATATCTGACAAAGATTTATATACAGAATATAGAGAGAGCATTGACAGACCAACAATACAAAGACAAACAACCCAATTAAATATGGAAAGAAGACTTGAATAGACACTTCATAAAGAAAATATACGAAAAAGTACTTTATATCATTTGTCATTAGAGAGATATAAGTAAAACCACAATGTGATACCATTTCAGTTTACTAGAATGGCTAAAAATCAGTAATATAGACAATTCCAAATGTTAGCAAGAAAGTGGAATAACTGAAATTCTTTTTCTTTCTTTCTTTCTTTCTTTCTTTCTTTCTTTCTTTCTTTCTCTCTCTTTCTTTCTTTCTTTCTTTCTTTCGAGAGAGGGATTGAGAACATGGGTGGGAGGCGGGTAGGGGCAGCAGGAGAGGGAGAGAATCTTAAACAGGCTCCCAGTGCAGAGCTCAAGGCAGAACTCCATCTCATGACCCTGAGATCGTGATCTGAGTTGAAATCAAGAGTCGGACACTTAACCGAGTGAGCCACCCAGAAGCCCCAGGAATAAGTGGAATCGTTATAAAATGCTAAGGATTACCTTGGTAGCAGTATAGATTTTTGCAATTATTTTGGAGAACTTCTGTGTACTTATAAAGCTAAGCTAAAGCTACCCTAATATCCAGCAATCCCACTAATAGGCTTTTATGTCAAATACATGAAAACATATGTCCAGAAGAAGACTCGTATGACAGTATTCATCACACTGAAAACAACTGTGTCCTTACAGGAAAATAAACTGATTGTGGTATACTCATACAGTGATATATCATCACCCAGGTATAAAAAGGAATGGGCTACTGATAAACACAATACTTGAATGAAATTCAAAAACATTAATCTGAGCAAAAGAAACCATGCACAAAAGGAGCCTATTTAAGATTTCATGTACATAGATTTTAAAACAGGCAATACTAATTATGGCAACAGAAAGCAGAGGAAGTTTGCCAATGGTGGGTGCTAGAGATATAGAATTGACTGGAAATTTGTAAAAAATAACTTTCTGGAGGGTTGCAAATGTTCTATGTTTTGCTTCAGGTAGCAATCCCAGGGGTATATACAATTACCAAATTAATTGAAATTAATGTTATATATATCAATAACACAACAGTTTATATAATTGAATTTTATTTTATAAAAATTTTGTTCTAATAAAGATTAGTTAAGTGCCTAAAAATTTAATTGACAAACAATTCCATTATTTTTCCATATTAGAGTATATTTAATGATATACTCTTTGGTGATGGATAAAATATCTACAAATAACTTGCCAAGAATTTTCCAACTTCCAGAGTTCATTTTAGGTCATAGATAGGGCCTGAATGAGTATTGCAGGGGACAGAAAAAAATAAGTCAGATGAGAGAATTTTGGTTTGGGGCTTCTTCTTTATAATCCAGTCCCTGTTATTGTGCTGTACACTTAACTTTTTTAAAGGGTTATTACCTTAAAACTTGAAAGTAATTGCTATAATGGAATCAGAAGAATATGTGTTCAACTATTTGGAAATAATTTGTGTTTATTAAATACATATTATTAGAAGCTACCATTTTCAGAGCTCTTAACAAAATTTGCTTTGAATCCACATTTTATCAGGCAACTGTCAGATTAGAACCTGTGCCTTCAATTTTGTAAGCTATTCCAAATTTCGTAAAACTGGACTTAATCTGTTCTCTTGTAGGAAATGCATCTAAGCTACTGCCCATATCTCTGTGATGTACTTCAAAATAACCTTGGTTTGAATTAAGCTTTCCAATAAATGGGAAGCATTTAGAAAGTCTGTTTAATATGAAACCAAAACTAAATGGTTTCTTATAAAACAGTACTTCATCTTATTTCATTAAACCCATAGATTTTATTTTTTCCTTAAAACTTTTTTCCCCTAAAACTTTTATCATGAGAATCAAATACATAAGAAGCAAGTGTTATTAGTTATGTCTAAAATAAATGTTTATGACATTTTAATTGATTGGATTAAATATGTATTTCTAATGCTTTTCCCTGAAAATGCCTTTTATTCTATAAAATTTTCCAAAAGGAATACTCTGTTTATATATTCTAAATCGGATCTCATTTTCATTTGCCACCTACATATGACACAAATTTTTTAATTCTAGTAAGGTTTATATACTCCATTAAGAAATATTTCTTTCAAAATATTCTCTTTATATAATATACACTTAATCCAATTATGCCTAGAATGTTTTGAGAACTTATCTTGAAATTATCTTTAGCTCTATTTTGAAGAACAAAGAATATCAGTCACCTGACTTTATAATAATTTACTTTAACCAGAAGTATAATTTTAATATCTTGGTGCACCCTTCACATTCATGCAGTTTAGATCTATAATGGCTCTTTCCTACGCTTATAAATAAAACATACTTTGGATGATGCACTTCAAAAAATTTAGATCGTTTGTAGACAAGTCCAATAGGACTTATCTTTAGACATTTTGTTACATTTTATTTTAAATTTTAATTTTAGATATTTTATTTTACCATTTTATTATAGCTTAATTATGATAGGAAATTAAAAAGTAGCAACCCTGAAGCAAATTCTAACCCATAGTTCACATTTCTAATTAGGAGAGGCTTCTGACTAACTCCGAGTAAGTTTGGAAGCTCCAAATCTCATGCTATTTAAAGCAAAATCAAATCCCAGCTCTTCCATTTGTTGCAGGTTCTCTGTATGTCACTTACTTTATTTTTTTGTTCTGCATTCATGTTTTACATTTTTTTAAAGATTTTATTTATTTATCTGACAGAGAGACAACCAGCGAGAGAGG
Source organism: Ailuropoda melanoleuca (assembly GCF_002007445.2). Taxonomy (NCBI): domain Eukaryota; kingdom Metazoa; phylum Chordata; class Mammalia; order Carnivora; family Ursidae; genus Ailuropoda; species Ailuropoda melanoleuca. Next base: position 3,382,978 of record NC_048224.1, read on the forward strand.
GAACACAAGCAGGGTGAGTGGGAGAGGAAGAAGCAGGCTCATAACGGAGGAGCTTGATGTGGGGCTCGATCCCACAACGCTGGGATCATGCCCTGAGCCGAAGTCAGAAGCTTAACAACTGCGCTACCCCGGCGTCCCAGCGCTACCCAGGCACCCCTTACATTTTTCTAGTTAATGTTCTTTTATAATTTTCCCTTAGACAGTTTTGAAATAATCTCGTTTGTTCATTTAATTTCATTTTTGTTCCCTTTTCTTTGTTTTTCCTATATTAACTTTCAGTATTACATTTTAACTCTTTGGTATTCCCAATTACTGATTATTTTTAAAGATTATTTCCTTTATATTTAAAATGCAGACAGCAATGTCCAAATTTAAAAGTGCTCTTCCTTTTACCACTAGATTCTATCTTTATGTCAATAATAATAATTGCTTTTATTGACTACTTATGTCAACTACTCTGCTAAGTGCTTTACATGTATTATCATATAACTGTAATGAAAGATTAAAATCCTTGGGATTCATAGAATATTTAAATCTAAGCTAGTATGATATTTGAGGTATTTGAAAACATTGTTTCTCAATGAAAGAACATTGAAAACACCAGATAAATGTGAGAATCTTATTTAAAATGTAATGAGCTGGGGCGCCTGGGTGGCACAGCGGTTAAGCGTCTGCCTTCGGCCCAGGGTGTGATCCCGGCGTTCTGGGATCCAGCCCCACGTCAGGCTCCTCCGCTATGAGCCTGCTTCTTCCTCTCCCACTCCCCCTGTTTGTGTTCCCTCTCTTGCTGGCTGTCTCTGTCTCTGTCAAATAAATAAATAAAATCTTTTAAAAAAATAAAATAAAATGTAATGAGCTAATGGGTGATAATAACTCACAATCTAGATTCAGTGAATTTTTCATTTGGACCCTGCACCAGGATTTAATTAGTCCTGAAACTAAGTGAAACTCTCAGAAGCCTCTTCTTTAAAACCTGAATAACAACAAAGGCTACTTTAAACTGTTCTGAGGATTAAACACGGGTAAAATGCTTGTTTTTCAGCATATTTAATCCTTCTGGGGACCCTAAAGAACTGCTCTTAGTTTGAATTTTCTCTTTGGATTTAATGACTAGAATCAGATAGCTACATTAGTTTTCATTTCCAATGAAGAATCCCAGAACAACCCAAGAAAGATAACTGTCTTTTTCTCCTAATTGTTTTTATTTTTTAGTTTGCATTTTTGAAATTTCTTTAAGATATAACATCAATAGCTAAGTCGGGTAAAGATATTTATTTTTTGGCTTAGATGAAGTATTTAAACATTCATGGGCCAGTTAAAAATTCCAATTTGGTGCTTAAGAAATACTACAGTTGATAAATAGGTCTTGTTTCCAGTAAACTCACATAGCATTCCATTTATTTACCTGACTTGCTTGAAAAATGAATAATCCTTGAAAAGAAAGAAAAATGAGTATAGAAATGAATTATGCACAGTTAGAGAATAGAAAGCCAAGAATAGCTATGGTGGAGTTGTGAGCTGCATGGAGATTCTTTAGGTCACACATTGCTGAGAGGAAGTAGAATTTTGATCACTCCGAGTGCAGACACCATTGTGAATGAGACAGCGTTTAACAGAGATTCCCAAAAAGACAAGGACTTAGGAGTAAAACTACTCTGCTTTAGAGAAAGAAGTACTGTCTACCCACCCTAATAAATTTTAAACTCTCCTGCCCACAAAAATCATAGGGAGCCACCAAGAAATTAACTGATAGGATTAAATAATCTTTAAAAAGATAATATAATCTGTATTCTCCAAATCACATAGCTTTCTACAGTAATAAGGACACAATCAAAAATTGCTAGACATGTGTAGAAGCAGAAGAATATGTCCTGTATCCAGGAAAAAAAAGTAAATAAAAATATCCACGTTGGAATCATCAAAAAAGGACTTTACACCAGACATTGCAAATGTGATTAATAATTTTAAGGAAAGGTGCATTTAACAAATGAATAGATGGGGATTCTCAACAAAGAAATGACTATAAAGAAAAAAACAAGTGAAAAGTTGGGGATACTATATATAGCTATATATAATATAATATAATATAATACAATAAATATAACATAATACATAATAATATATACACCCACACATAAGCAAGGCAGTAGAAAATGTCCAAACTTAATGACACAGAGAAACAATGGCTGACATACATCTCATACATATAAGATCATACTATGTGGTGTAAGATACATTCAGTTGAAGTGTAAGAAAAAAGAAAAGAAAAAGATTAGAACAGAAGACAATATTTGAAGAATACTTTCCAAACTTTTCCCAATTTGATGAAAACTATAAAACCAAGAATCCAAGAAAGGTCAGGGAACCTTAAGCATAATAAACACAAATGCTTATATGTGCATGTATGTGCACACACACCAAGAAACAGCCCAAGATATATCATAAACAAATTGCTCAAACTGAAAGATAATGAGAAAAATTTCAATATAGCTCAAGAAAAAGGCTTATTACAGTAAAAAAACAGCTATTATAAGATTTTTTTTCTGACTTTTTCTCAAAAACAAAGCAAGCCAGAGGACAAGGATACACCTTTAAAATGCCAAGAAAAAAGAAAAACACTGTCATCCAAGATTACTTTATCTAGGGAAATAAGAGTGAAATAAAGGCATCTGCTGAGTAATAAAATATAAGATAATTTGTCATCAGCAGATGTGTACTTCAAGGAATGATAAGAGGAATTCTTCTTGATGAATAGAAATGATACTAGATCAAAATTAGAATCTATATGAATGAAGATAAAGGTTTCAAGTAGTAAATAAGCTTTAGGACAAACTGAAAACAAATAGCAAAAATATAAACTTAAACCCACATTTGTCAATGATTATATTAAATGAAAATAGACGAAAATGTAGACTACACTCTCGGTTAAAAGGCATATCAGTATGTGACAGATAAAGATGCAACTATTTACTGTTTAAACACACACTGTTATACAAAGACTCCAATAGGTTAAAAGCAAACAGTGGTAAAAATTAAACCTTGCAGACACTACTCATAAGAAATCTAGAGTGCTGTATGAGACAAAGTTGACTTCAAAACAAGGAACATTATCAAAGTTGAAGAAGGATGTTTTGCAGTAATAAAATGGCCAATTCATCAAGTAGATATCACCTATCCTAAATATATATGCACTTAAAAAGAGAGCTCCAAAAATAAATGATGCAAAAATTGGCAACACTAGATGGAGAAATAGAAATTTCCACAATCAGGGGCGCCTGGGTGGCACAGCAGTTAGGTGTCTGCCTTCGGCTCAGGGCATGATCCCGGTGTTATGGGATCGAGCCCCACATCAGGCTCTTCCACTGTGAGCCTGCTTCTCCCTCTCCCACTCCCCCTGCTTGTGTTCCCTCTCTCACTGGCTATCTCTGTTGAATAAATAAATAAAATCTTTAAAAAAAAAAAAGGAAATTTCCACAATCATGAGATTTGATTATTTTTTGCCAATTTTCAGTAATTAACAGAAAAAATTATTGGAATAATGTCAATTTGATCAACACTATGAAACACTTTGACGTAATTGATATTTTTAGAACATTATACTGAATGACTTTAGGATGTATCTTCTTTTCAAGAAAAGCATAGGCAACTCTTTTTGTGATAGACAAAAAAATTACACAGAAAGTACAAACTTCTAAAAGAAAGAAATCTGAAAAAAACTGAGCATCAGATTTTTAAAATTATGTATATATATGTATATATATTACACACACGACAAAGAGCTTACACTCAAACTCAAAATATATAAACATCTCCCACAAGGTAATCAAAATACAAACAATCCAAATTTTAAGATGGGCAAAAAGGTGAGCAGGTAATTAAAAAAGCCAACAAATACATAAAAAGTGCTCAAGACCATTCATCATCAGGGAAATGCAAGTTGAAACCACAATAAGATACCACTATACATCCAATGTGAATGAACAAAAACCTCAAGACGGATGTGACTGACTGCTGTGAGAATGTGTTAAATACCAATATACCCCATGATCCAGCAGTGTCCTGCCCTGGTATTCACCCAAAAAAGATGAAAACATGTCACAAAAATGCTTTTGGAAAATAAACCCAAATGAATATGCTCCACTGATTTTGGACAAAGGTACAAAATGAATTCAGTGTTGGCATTATTCAACAAATGTTGTTGGAGCAATCAAACATGTATACGTAAAAAACATAAACTCAATTTAAGCTTTATATTGTATACAAACCTATCTCAAAGTGCAACATAGACTTAGATATAAAACAAAGTATAAAACTTTCAAGAAAAAGAAACCCAGAATATCTTGGGGATCTATAACTAGACAAAGATTTCTTAGATATTTCAAAGATTTCTAGACAAAAGTATGATTGATAAAAGGAAATAAATGATAAATTGAACATATGATGGTTAACTTTGTGTGTGAACTTTGTGTGGTGACCAGTTGTTTGGTCAAACACTGATCTGAATATTATAAGGTTGATTTTTAGATGTGATCGACATCTAAATTAGTAAACTTTAAAAAAAAGCATATTACCCTCCATAATGTGGTAGACTTCATCCGATCAGTTGATAGCCCTAAGAAGAAAGACTTGTTTTCTAAAGAAAAAGGAAATTGCCCTAGCCTGCAACAAAGAAATTCTGCCTCAACTTTCAGCCTTCAGAGTTAAGACTGCAAAATCAACTCTTACCTGAAACTCCCGTTTGCCAGCTTGCCCTATGGGTTTTAGACTTGCCAGCCCACAATCACATAAGCCAATTCCTTAAAGTATCTCTCTCTCTCTCTCCATATATATATATATTTTTGTAAGTGTATATATGTATATACACATATATTATGCGATATATTTATATTATACGTTTGTATACATATGTAAGTATATATACACACATACATAATTAAAGATTTCCTAATGGTTTTACTTCTCTGGAGGCTCTTGATTTATACACATCTCATAAATATTGAAAATTTTGCTCTGAATGTTCACATGAAGAGAATGTAAAGGTAAGCTATATCCTGGGGGAAACTGTTTGCAAGTCACATATCTGGCAAAGGACTGGTATCGAATATAATGTAGATACCACGCAAAAATCAACAGTAAAAAAATCCAGTTAGAAATTGAGAGAAGACATAAGCATTTCACCTAAGAGGATACAGAGATGGTAAATAAACACATGAAAAGATGTTCAATATAATTTGCTATCAGGGAAATGCAAATTATAACCATGATGAAATATCATTACACACTGATCAAAATGGCTAAAATAAAAGTCAATGACAATACCAAATACTGCAAGGAACCTGAAAAACGGAACTGCTCATAAATGTGCTGGTATGAATGTAAAATGCTACAGTCATCTACAAAATAGTTTGGCAGTTTCTTATAAAATGAACCATAAAAATATAAAAGACCTAGAAATTGTATTAAATATATAAACCCTTGTATATCCCAGAAAAAATAAAAAAACTTATAAAACCTGCTTTATCTGAAATAGCCCCAAATCGGAATCTGGCTAGATGTCTTTCAGTGGGTGAATGTTTAAAAACATTGTGGAATATCCATATCACTGCTGAGCAATAAAAAGGAATAAATCCTTGATATGTGCAACCACTTGAATGGATCTCTGAAAATCGTGTTAAATGGAAAAGGCCATTGTATATACAGACCACATCTTCTTTATACATTAGTCTGTTGATGGGCTTCTCGGCTCCTTCCACAGTTTAGCTATTGTGGATATTGCTGCTGTGAACATTGGAGTGCATATGGCCCTTCTCTTCACTATGTCTGTATCTTTGGGGTAAATACCCAGTAGTACAATTGCTGGGTCAAAGGGTAGCTCTCTTTTTAACTTTTTGAGGGACCTCCACACTGTTTCCAAAGTGGTTGTACCAACTTGCATTCCCACCAATAGTGTAAGAGGGTTCCCCTTTCTCCGCAACCTGTCCAACATTTGTTGTTTCTTGCCTTGTCAATTTTTGCCATTCTAACTGGTGTAAGGTGGTATCTCAAGGTGGTTTTGATTTGAATTTTCCTGATGGCTAATGACGTTAAACATCTTTTCATGTTTCTGTTAGCAATTTGTATGTCTTCATTGGAAAAGTGTCTGTTCATATCTTCTGCCCATTTTTTTATTTGATTATTTGTTTCTTAGGTATTGAGCTTGAGAAGTTCTTTATAGATCTTGCATACCAGCCATTTATCTGTAGTGTCATTTGCAAGTATCTTCTCCCCATTCCATGGGTTGCCTCTTTGTTTTGTTGACTGTTTCCTTTGCTGTGCAGAAGCTTTTTATCTTGATGAAGTCCCAAATATATACAATGGAATATTATTCAGCCATCAGAAAGAATGATCACCCAACATTTGCATCAACATGAATGGGACTGGAGGAGATTATGCTAAGTGAAGTAAGTCAAGTAGAGAAAGACAATTACCATATGGTTTCACTCATTTGTGGAATATAAGGAATATTAAGGAGATCGGTAGGAGAAGGAAGGGAAAAATGAAGTGGGGGTAAACAGAGGGGGAAATGAACCATGAGAGACTATGGACTCCGGGAAACAATTTGAGGGTTTTAGAGGGGAGGGGGTAGGGAGGATGGACTAGCCCAGTGATGGGTATTAAGGAGGGCACATATTGCATGGAGCACTGGGTGTAACACGCAAGCAATGAATCATGGAACACTACAACAAAAACTAATGATGTACTGTATGGTCACTAACATATAATAATAAAAAAAAAAGCTTAAGAAACTTAACACCATAAAAAAAAAAAGAAAAGAAAAAGGCTAATCCTAAAATGTTATATACTCCATGATTCCATTTATATAACATTTGAAATGACAAAGTGGTCAGTGGTTGCCAGGAGTTAGTAGTGAAGGGTGGATTAAATAAGTGATAGAGGGTGGACTGAGGAAGGATGTAGGTGTGGTTGTATAGGAGCAACTTAGGCATTGCTTGTGGTCTTGGAAGTGCTGAGTATCTTGAATGTGGTGGTAGATACACACACCTACGCAGGTGATAAAATTGCACATAACTTAATACACACTCGTGCATACACATGTGAGTACAAGTAAAACTGAGAAAATCTGAGAATGGTAGGTAGATTGTATCAAGCTCAATATCCTGGCTGTGATATTATGGTATATTTTTGCAAGTATAGGAGGAAACTTAGAGGAAGCTTGGCAAAGTGTACAAGGGATCTTGAATTATTTTTTGCACCTGCATGTAGAATCTACAATTATCTCAACAAAAGTCTGAATGAAAAAAAAAGAAATACAAGAATGACCACAAGAGATTTCTTCATAATATGCAAAAAACTGGAAATAACTGATATATGAATATATATATATTCATACAATGGAAGGAGAATACACTAATAATATGTGTAAAACATGTTTAAATCACAAAACCTTTACGTGGAACAACTAAAATCTGTCACAAGAGAGTATCTGTTGTATGATTCAATTTATTTGTAGTTCATTCACAGACAAAACTAATCTTTGATGATAGAAAGCATAACAGTGGTTGTTTCTTGGAGGAGTAGAGATTGCCTGGGAAGTGAAATGTGGAAATTTTCCAGATTGATGGAAATAGTCTGTGTTTTGACAAGGATGTGAAATAAACAGGTATACACACTTGACAAAACTTATCTGACTATGTAGTTAAAATATGAAGATTTCACAGTTTAAATTATTTCTAGATTAGGAGCATATGAAAATTGATATTCATATACTTCATAATAATATGTAAAATATAAATTAAAAAAATGTATTCAGCAGGAAGACAATACCCAAAAGCTGGGATTCATGTATGTGTGTGTGTGTAACTCTCATTTTCTCACTTCAATTGCAATTGTATTTAAAGTTATCTTTGTCTTTCTCCTGAGAAAGGTGGTACAGCTTTAGAGAAAACAAATGATATGGATTGGAATAGAATCTTTTCTTCCAATTCATGACAGGTCAAAGATTCTAAAGTTAGTGAATTTCTAGACTTTCTTAAAAATGAATCATTTTAGGATTTCAAATGTAATGGATTTCATGATATTTTTGAGAATAACTTCTTTTTAACCAGCAGCCCCATGTCCCTTTCCCGGCACATAGCAAAATAGACAATAAAGGGTGTAAATAGTAATGTCCCCAGAGAGTATTAGCTGTGGTACAATGTACACAGTGTTAGCTCCCTGAATGGCTATAGAGACATGCTCAAAACTGTAAATTATCTTTACATAGAGCCTCAAGTTAGTATTCTTTATATGTCTAATCTAATGGTATTTCAAATAATTTGGAAGTAAGGTGGAGGAAATCACTTGTAATGATAACCAACCTGACCTTTCATAAACTTTATAAAATTACAATAGAAAAAGCACTAATTGCTCAACTGTAAAATTTCATAAAGCTGACAAATTGAGGTCAAAATCTTATAACCTTTAGAAATATAGTATTTAAAATAAGGATGTCTAATTATTCAATAAGCTAGTACACTTCCAGTTTTCCAAAAGTAGTAATTAGCAGCATTATTTCTCTTTAATCCTCCATCAACACAGGTGCTTTCTTCTACACATGATAACATGTAAGTGGACTAGTCCGGCATAGATATAGTTATGTATATACGTATAAATATAAAATAAATATAAAAATGGCTGTTGAATGTTGATGTATTTAAAATTTTACAGGGGCATGTGGGTGGCTGAGTTGGTTAAGGGTCTGATATTCGCTCAGGTCTTGATCTCAGGTCCTGGGATAGGCACATCATTCTTATTGGGCTCCACTCTGAGCGGCGAGTCTGCTTCTCCCTCTACCCCTTCCCCCTTTGTGTTCTCCCTCTCTTTCAAATAAATAAATAAAATATTTTAATTTTTTTTACAAATATATATCAGGTAAGAAAATTCACTCTATATCCACCTATTAGAGTTCTGAGACATGGTTCCATGAAACTAGATATAAACTTAGGGAACAGAGGCTGAAAATATATTCATGTTTGGCCTTTATGCACTTTTCACTATGCCTTCTACCCTCCTCTCATTAAGATTTTTTAAAATTCAGTAGTAGCCCCCATTTTAATGGTCAGGGAATCCTTACCATCCTACTGGATAAAGCTGCTGTTAAAAAGCTGACCATGTAACTGCACCAACCCAGTCCCACCAGCCTGGACCAGGCTTACACACAATGCTTTGAACCACTCTGCCAGTGCCCTGTAATTTGGGATGGTGCAAGATGGTAATCAAAAAGGAACAAGTGACTACGTGGAACACTGGGATCATCCTTCAGGGAGTTTGAATTTAAGACCTGCAGAAATATGGCTACCATCGTTAGCAGAGGTAGGGGGTAGAGTGAAAGAGAGAGAAAGAGAGAAAGTAAACTGAAACCATGAGGCAGAAGAGGCAGCAAATACACACAAATTATAAAGATGCACGGGTTTAACTGCTCATCACCATTGCCTGTAAGGGTTTCTAAGTGGATGGACCTATATGTCCTGCTTCAGAATCTCCTCTAAGTTTGAGAATCATCACTATTTAAAATTTCATTTACTCTTCATATAAAACAAGTATAAGTATCTCAATTCTACAAACAAAGAAACTGAAGCTCAGACAGGTTAATTCATTTGCCCAGTCTGTCTAACTTCAAAACACATGACCTCTCAGTTGCTCCAGGAAACCTCTAAAACAAAACAAAATTGAAGAGAAACAATATATGCGGAACATACAAAAAGGGGAAAATGATTTTAATCTGAAGTCACAGAGTCATTGCTCTCGGACTTGCACTTGGGGATGAACTCCACTGTCAACTGCCATTTTCCAAGTTTAGTTACATCTCAAAACATAACTAAAACCTAGAAATATCTAAAATTGTGCTACTCCAAACAGTGAGAGTCTTTCAATCAAATCCCCAGTAGCATTGAGGATCAAATAAGTTTACTTAGTTCTACTCTATAATTTAGTTCAGCTTATGAAGTGAATTGTGCCAATTTGTAGTAGGGTTTCCTTAATTAATGTGCAAATACTTGCTTCTCTGTAATGAGTCTATGACAAGCTTGTTCTATCTAATGACCTAAGAACACTCTGAGATTTATCTACTGATGTTTCTGACGTTGCCCAGGCTCAAGGTTAGTGCCTAAGAAGGCTCCAGAGATTCCTGCGTTTTTATGGAGCAAAATCATACTTTGACGCGGATTCTTTTCAAAGGTGAATGCTTCATTCGGCAGTTTGCTTCACTTCCTAATACAATTGAAAAGTCATTTGCTGACAGTAAACCAGTGGCAGGTGTGCTTTTGTGTTGACAGCTGCAGTTCTGACATGGATCACAGGCAAGCTCTGCTGGCGGTGCTCTAACATCTGGAGCATTTGGTCGGGTTTCAAAAGCCAATTTGAGAGGACCGTCTTCTCCCATCTCAGGAAATAAAATAAGGTATGGACACTGGGGCCAAATTTGCATTGTGGTAGTACAACAATTTATACAATTTATTAGATTTCTTATTTATTAAGTATGATGGCAAAGGCCACAAACTCTACCAACAGTTCTAACATCTGGGAAGAGAGCTTATAAAACAGATTATTGCAACCTTGTGCTTTTTTCAGGATCTTCTTTGACAATGTGAAAGCATGGGATTGATAGATAAAACCTAATATCTAGTTCTTAGAGGTCTGTTTCTGGGAAATTGTTTTACTGATTTGCACATACACAACAATACCTAACAACTTGTTAAGTATTAACCATTTAAAACTTACTGAATGAGTGAGTTAATTACGTTAGTATTCTTTTCAAATTTCTTATTAAGAATAATAGTCATTAACACACCTTATTAAAGACACCTTATTAAACAACACTTACTAAACACACCATTCTGCAAATATTGGACAAAACAATGTCACTTAATTTACAGAAACATCCTGCCATATAGTAGCAAATGACATCATCCCCATTTGACAGATGAGGCTATTCAGACTCAAAGAATTAAGACTATTGCTGAAGCCCCATAAATAGGAAGTGGAAACTGGTATTTTTTTCCCAGGTTGGGATTCCAACGATGATGCTCTGTCTACTGTGTTGTAAGGCTTCTAAATGACATTATGGATACTCTTAGCTTGCTGAAATTATGAGGTTAGGCAAGAGAGTATACAATTATCTTTTTCTACCAAGTAAATCGAAATATACCAGACAATATTACCAGCAGTAAGGAAATTCCTACCAAAATATTCATGGTATCACCTATTAGTACCTGGACTTTTTTAGAAAAATGAGACAAAGAAGCTTAATACATTTCAAAATTGAATAATTACAGCTACACCAAAAAATTTAAATAATGCTCACAACTTCTCAACATGTATCAATTATTTAATTGATGATTATTGGGCCTTGTGGGAGTGAGGAAGGAAAATTGACAGCTTTAGGCACCTACCTTCAAAAAACAGAGCTTATATATGGGAATTTTGCCTGCTTCTGATTCTGTGACTTTTTCAAGGAATAAACTAGACCCTAGTGGGAACATGAGATCTGGGATTAATGTCATTTTTTAATATTCTGTTATAGAATAGGTAATAAAGCTAAATTCAAGCTTCTACTTTTTCATATTACAGGATTTCAATAGATAAGTGGGCAAAAGTCCAAAAATATTAATTGCAAACGCCATTAACTTGCTCATGTGGGTGTGTGAAATACAGGAAACGCTACCAAGTAATTTATCTTCAAAGCCGTACCAATAAGGATCTGACTTCTTCTAGTCCACATGCCAGGGAATGTCCATTCAAATGATATTTGAGCATTTTATGGATGAGTGTATGACTAATGGATAGAGACTAATATATTCTCTTTCCCCAACATTATTGAGACCAGAGTATTTATTTACTAGTATGCATGGTGACAAATGATTCTGTTTTAATTTTTTTTCTTTGATCCAAGTCACTCATTTTTTAGATTACACTGGTAGCTATTTAGAAAAAAAATCTTGACATGAGTTTTAAGGGGGCATTTCAAGTAAATAGTGTAGGGTTAAATATCTTGAAAGAAAAGCATTCGGGCACCACCCAAGAGAAAATGAACGATCATACCCACTCTGGCACCTGAAAATGTTGGTCGATGTTTGGCACCTGAAGAAATTACCCATGAAATGAACACTTGGGGCTTGACTCATTAGAATTCAGCTCCACTGTCTTCAAATGAATAAGAATCTCTACACAGATACTGAGAAATAGAGATAAAAAGAATCGCAGAGGAAACGACAACGCTTCTTAACTGCAGGAAACTTAGATTTAATGGAATTTGCTCCATAACACACGCAGTATGAAGGTATGATTATAGGCCAAAAGGTCATAAATTTCAAGCCTAAGAAAATGATGTATACTTAATTGTTCAATGAAATAAAACCAATCAAAAAATATGGGTTTTAATTTAACTTCCTTGCTTATAGCTGGTATTTTCTGTATTTTACAAATTTTAGTTTGTATGTATAACCTAGTTAAACGTGGGCAGGGATTTTTAGTGTTTATGTAAAAAAGAACATAATTCTATATACTTGTGAAAATATTTCACAGTTTTGTGTGTGAGTTTTAAAGAGAAAATATATGAAACACTGCCAACATAAATGCTTCATATATACATTGTGTTCATGTTCTTGAACATCTAGAATAATTTCTAGTATGATAAAATATTCCCTAGGGCAGATGTATGGCTATGTCTTCTGCATTACTTACCTACGTAAACCTAAATTTTTCCTTTACTCATTGACCCAGTTCGCCTTCTGAGCGGTATCACACATTATTGACCTGGCTTTCTAGGATGAGGGAGAGAGTTGGCAGTCACAGACTGGCACAAATCTAAACAACCCTATGGGCAAAATCCTTAAAATAACTTCACTGTATTATAGTCCCATCAAATTTGCTAATGTACACATAAACACATACACACACACTATTACATGTTGTTTCAAATAGTATTTATATCTATAGTTCAACATCACTGTGGGATGGAAGCATCTTTTATCAGCTAATTACTTCCCTGTTTGCTTTCTATTTTAGGAACAGGCTAAATTCAATATCTTGTGGACCTAGTATATACAAGGAACGGTGTTTTGCATTTATTATGTAGGTTACAGAATATACCCTAAGTCCATGTGTTATCAAGTACACAAATAAAAGTAGAGAAAACATTAGGTGTGAAATGACATTTTTCATTGTATTATATGAGAAAATAATAAACCCAAATCCGATTGCCTTATGACATTTAACATTGATGTTATCAAATGATAATATTAAAAAAATAAAGAGAAATGCAAAACTAACAAATGCTTTCAAAGTTTACAAATAGAAAAATAAATGAATAGAAGTTCTATCTCCTGTTACATTTATTATTTGTATCCTAAACTATTCCTTTATATGGCCTTATCTTATGCTTGCTATTCACAATAATTGTGAGTAGATTGTAAACTCCTGAAGGGCTAGAAATTATGTTTCACCCTTTGAATCTAATTTGCCTCCAATTTTCTTGCCCACTGCCTTACCCCATTGTAAATAATCATTACTTTTTATTTAGTTATTGTTGCTGGGGCCCTGTATCAGATGAATGGATAGTATATAGCTTTGTCTTTATTTCTCTGAGAGCTAACAAAACCTGAGATTACCATAGCTTAGATGGTTAGGCTATCAGGTTAAATTCAAGCCTCAGAATATGATTCCTGGCAAGAAATAGAGAATTCTCTTGTTTACCATCTTGATGATGGGGGAGTAAAGCCTTAGAGATGCTTAGGACCTTGGAAGGTTTCTCAGCTACCAGAAAAAGCTAAAGGACTAGAACTGTATATTCTAACTTCAGATGAAATATTAAATTCTACTGTAAGAAAAGCACAGTCTTGAACTAAGATGTACCTGGTGGTTCCACTGGTTACTTACTTTCACTTTGGGTAATATACCTAACCTCTCTGAGACTCAGTACCTCATCCACAAAATGTTGACTGAATGATTGTTGTGAGTGTAAGATAGAATGTCGACAAGTGAGAAAAAGAGTATCCTTCCAGCACATTGTCTGACCCTCACTGCCATTTAATAAGTGGTCATTAATTTTTCATCATGTGATTTGGGGGAAAATAGCATTTTCACAATCAAATGACATAATACTCAAGTAATGAAAGAGGATACCTTCCTTCTATTTTCACAACAACAGTGGGGAATATGGAAAGGGAAAGCTACTTAGCCCATGACTTAACTAAAATCGTAACTTCTGTTACTTTCAAAAGAGGGAGGTTAGTAATTTATAGAATATCTGTGTTGATTCCTTTCTATCATTTTTGTTCTGCCTCAGGTGAATTCTTTCACTGTCCATGACACTAGCCTTCACCCAATAGTCACCCCACATTTAGGGACCTTCACCTGTTCCGGAGAGACAACCCATTTAGACACTACACTAACATAACTAAAAGGAGAAATAAAGAGCAGTACGATATTTGGGGACTTAATACTCTACTTTCTCTAATGAATACTAATCATCTAGACAGAATCAAAAAGAAAACAGCAGATTTGAACAACACTAAAGAGCAAACGAACCTAACAGATAGATACAAATACTCCATCCTACCGCACTAGCATACATATTCTTCTTAATTGTGCATAGAACATGCTCCAGGATAGATCGTATGTTAGACCACAATACAAGTCTAAACTAGTTCATGCATTTTGAATTATCAAATACTTTTTGTGAATAGAAAAGTTTGAAATTAGAAATCGGTAACAGAAGGAAAGCTGAAAAATTCACAAATATGTGGAAATTAAATAGCACACTCCTGAACAACCAATGGATCAAAAAGAAATCAAAAGGAAACTCTAAATATATATATATATATATAGTGAGACAAATGAAAATGAAAACACAACATGCTACAACTTATGGGACGCAGCAAAAAGAATTTAAGAAGGAAGTTTATAGTAATAAATGCACAAATCAAGAAAAAAGAAATCTCAAAAAACAACTTCATACCTCAAGGAATGAGAAAAGGACCTAACTAAACTCAAAGTAAGGAGAAGGAAGAAAATAACAAAGATTAGAGCAGAAATAAATGAAATAGAGACAGGAAAACAAGAGAAAGTATCTGTTTCCTTGAAAAGGTAAAATAGACAAAACTTGAGTTAGACTAATCAAGAGAAAAGGAGAAGACCCAAATCAAACTATAAATGAAAGAGGAAACATCATAAATGATCCCACAGTAATACAAAGGAGCATACGAGATACCTATGAAAAATTGTATGCCAGAAAATTGGATAATCCAGAAGAAATGGACAAATTCCTAGAAATATACAACTACCAAGACTGAATGATGAAGAAATAGGAAACCTTAACAGACTAATAATGAATAAGGAAATATAAGCAGTAATCTAAAACCTCCCAACAACAGCTGCAAAAGCCCAGTATCAGATGGTTTCTCTAGTGAATTCTGCTAAACATTTAAGGAAGAATTAATGCCAATCCTTCTCAAAGTCTTGCAAAAATTGAAAAGGAGGGAACACTCTCAAACTCACTTAAGACACCAGCAGGACCCTCACACCAAAACCAAATAAAACACCAAGAAAGAAAAACTACAGGCCAGTATTCTTGATGAATATAGATGCAAATCTCAACAAAATCTAGCAAACCAAATTTAACAGCACATTCAAAGAATCATACACTGTGATAAAGTGGGATTCATCCCTGGGGTGCACCCCTGTGATGGTTCAACGTATACAAATCAATAAAGGTGATTGATGTATCACAGTAGTAGAATGAAAAATATTTTTAAATCATATGATTATCACAATCGATGCTGAAAAAACTTTGACAAAATACAATATAATTTCATGATAAAAACTCCCAGTAAGTTGGATATAAAAGGAATGTAACTCACCATAATAAAGGCCATATATGATAAACCAGATAACAACATACTCAAGAGTGACAGGTTATAGACTTTTCCCCCCAAGATCACAAACAAGACAAGGGTGCCTATTCTCACTACTCCTATTCACCATAGTACAGAGGTTCTAGCCAGAGCAATCAGGCCAGAAGGAGTAATAAAAGACCTTCAAATTTGAAAACAAAAAACCAAACAAAAAAATGTAACATTGTCTCTGCTGAAAAATGACTTATAGAAAATCCTGAAGAATTTTCCAAAAACTGTTAAAACTAATAAATGAGTTCAGTAAAGTAACAAAAGATCAACACACAGAAATCAATTGCACTTCTATACACTAACAAGGAAACAAGGAACTACCTGAAAAAAAGAGAAGAATATCCATTTGCAATAGCTTAAAAAATAATAAAGTTACTTAAAAAACAAAATTAACCAAGGAGATAAAAGATCTGTACACTAAAAATTACAAGACATTGAGAAAAGAAATAGAAGAAGACACAAAAAATTGAAAGATAACGTGTGTTCATGGTTAAAAGAATTATTAATACTAAAATGTAATAGCGAAAGCAATTTAAAGAAAGAACAAAGGTGGAGTATCAGACTTCCTGATTTCAAATGATACTATGTAGCTATAGTAATCAAAACAGTTTGGTACTTGGAAAAAAAAAAACAAAAAATAGTTTACAACTGGTATAAAAGACACATAGATCAATGGAAGAAAATCGAGAGCCCAGAAATAAACCCACACGTATATAGTCAACTAATATTTGACAGGAGTGAAGAATACACACTGGGGAAAAGATAGTCTTTTCAATAAATGGTGTTGGGAAAACTGGATTTTCACATGAAACTGAACCATTATTTTACTTCATTCACAAAATTAACTTGAAATGGATTAATACATACAAGTAAGACCTAAAACCATAACACTTTTAGAAGAAAGCGTAGAGAAACATAGGGGAAAATTATCCTGGATATTGGTCTTTGCAATGATACTTTATATATGACACCAAAATTACAAGCAATAAAAGTGGGATAATATCAAATAAAATGTTCCTGCACAACCAAGTATACATTCAACAAAATGAAAAGCAACCCATAGCAAGGAGAAAATGTTTGCAAACAGCAGTTAACATCTAAAAAATATAAGAAACATTAGGGATGCCTGGGTAGCTCACGGTTAAGTGTCATTCTTCGGCTCAGGTCTTGATCCTGGAGACCTAGAATGGAGCCCTGCATCAGGCTTCCTGCTCAGTGGAGTGTCTGCTTTTCCCTTTGCCCCTCGCCCTGCTTGTTGGGCTATATATATATATATTTTTTTCATGTGAAACATTAGAAACATTAAATTCAACAGCAAAAACCAAATAATCTGTTTTAAAGTAGGTAAAAGAGCTGAGTAGACTTTTTTCCCCCAAAGAAGATATGCAAATGGCCTGAATAGGTACATGAAAATGTCCTTAACATTACTAATTATCAGGAGAATGCAAATCAGAACCACAGTGGAATATTACCTAATACTTATTATAATGGCTATTATGAATATAAGTGGTAACAAATGCTGGTGGCAAGGATGTGGAGACAAGGGAATCCTTGTGCAATATTGGTTGGAATGTAATTTGATACAGGTACTATGAAAAACAATATGTAGTTCCCTCAAAAAATTAAAAATAGAGCTACCATATGATCCAGCAACCCCTCTGTGGTTATATATCCAAAATAAAATAAAATCACTATCTGAACGAGATTTCTGCATTTCCATGTTTATTGCAGCATTATTTACAATAGCTAAGACATGGAAACAACGTAGTATCCATGAACGGGTGAGTAGATTAAGAAAACATACATATATGAATATCATTCAGTCATGAAAAGGGAAATCTGCTGTTTGTGACAAAATGGATGAACATTGAGGACATTATTATGCTTAAGTGAAATAAGTAAGAAAAGACAGACAAATACCATATGATCCCACTTGTATGTGCAATCTGAGAAGATAAAAATAAAACAAAACACCCCAAGCCAAACTTATAGATATGGAGAACAGACTGATGGTTGCCAGAGGCGTAGAGTGAGGGATAGGTAGTTCTCACCACACGCACACCCACAAATTGTAACTCTTTATGGCAATTCATGTTAACCAGGCTTACTGTGGTAGATCATTTTGCAACATATACAAATACCAAATCATTATGTCTTACACCTGAAACTAATGTAATATGTCAATTATGTTTAAATATTTGAAAAGGACATATAGTATTTGTTTAAAAGTGTTAATGAACGACATCCAGTTTTCAAATTGCCTTTATCTCGGCCGGAAGCCTCCTTCTCCCTCTCCCACTCCCCCTGCATGTGTTCCCTCTCTTGCTCTCTCTGTCAAATAAATAAATAAAATCTTAAAAAAAAAATTCACAGTGCTCATCTACCTTGTCTGATATTTAAACAAAGGGAGGACCTAAGACAGTAAATGACTTGTGTGATCTCACTCAATTAATTATAAGCAGAGTCAGGCTTCCTAAGTTCTACAAATACTCTGCTAACATATGCTTCAGTTTTATTTCAAAAAATAGTACTCTCTTATTTGTATAAAATCATCCAGCACAGTGTGGTATGTAATAACTAAGTGCTCAGTAAATACTGATGAGTACCTTACTAATTATGAATCTTTACTTTCAGCTTTTTCCAACAGTTTTAAGCCCACTAAACAATACCTTGATCTGTTTGGATAGGAATTTTTCTGAACTAAAATAATATGCAGTCTTTCAAATTTACAATTTTGAAGACTATGTAGAAATGGAGTTATATTTATTATGAGTAAAATATTGAGTTTAAATTGGGAAGAAATTCATGTTTTGAATGATGATATCTTCATGTGAATCTGTACAAGGATTGGACAGAAAAGCATGCAATTCTGCTTATCTCGATATTTCAGAATCTGCATCCTAGGATGCCAGATTTAATGGTGAGGATTCTTCTCTTTTGTTTTCATTCTCTTTTTTCTTGAATTTTTTAAACTGGTTCTTAATATTGCAAACTACTTTTGTAAAGATATGAAAACACTTTTAGATGGAAGAAATAAAAGGAATATGCTTCAAACCTATAGAGGTCAAGAACAAACTATGGGTCTTTTGTTTTTTATAATCACTTTTACATTTTTTCTAACATATTCCCAGAATTGTACATATTATTCATAGTTTTGTGCAATTGTAAAAACAACCAAATGTCCTTGGTGAACTAAATAGAGGATTAAACTTTGGCCCTTCCTGGGATTTTGAAGACCTTATGTGTTAGAGCTGTCAAGCATGGGATGGAGAGAAATGAGATAAATGAAAATGACCAAATAACCCTCCCTAAACCCCTTCATTGATGGTGTCATCTATAGTAGGAAATCTATAATTTCATTTTTAGCCCTCTGATAGGCTAAACATGTCGGATGGATTTATAAATATGCTATGATAGACACAGAATGAATCATTTATTGGCTGTCTCCTCATTTGTGACAACTCAAATGCTATGCTGTTAGGACCTGCTTTTTTTTTCTTTTTTTCCTGCAAGTACTGTTCTTCCCCAGTGGCTTCATTTTAGGATTTTTTTTTTCTTTTCCAATACTTGTCTAAAAGAATCATCATCTACTAATACTTATATTTATAAATAGACAACACAAATCAAACTATTTTTATATTTTAAAGACTACTTATACGAACCCTTGAATTCCAGGAGATGAACATAATCTGCATATGTTAACCTTTTCAAAAACAGTTTTATATATCGAGGTAAATTATAGTAACACAACCAGAAGGATCTTATTTATTTGCACAGTGAGGTGAAAGTAGTTACTCCTGCCCAGCAATTACCAGCAGTACTGTGGACAAAATGTTGTATCTCTATTGCCTGACATTCATTCTTCTTGATTATAGAACTCAACCCCTTGGAGAATATTTAATGGTTTGCCGAGGATATCAAGATAAATAAACAAGTTGATTCTTCCTGGATATTGATTTTACATATGATATGTAAACATTATTTTATGTTAAACAAATCCTGGATATTGTATGATCTAGAATACAGATATAACAGGGATTTAAAAGACTAAACACTATGGAATAAAAAATCGGTATGGTTTTAAAAGATTAAATACTCTATTTAAAGAAAGTTTGCACTTACAGTAGGTCATTACTAATTATATTCTACAGATTGTCTCTTGTAGGTCAAGTTTTTGAGTAAGGAAACATTTTGACGTTTGTGGAAAATTTTGAGAAACACTTCTCTAAGATGCCTTATTTCCTTATCATGGAAAAAGAAAAAAAATGTCCAACTATTTTCTTGGTTTATGTACACTGACTCTAACACCATCTGTTGCCCAGGCACACACTCAAGCAAACACACAATAACTTTGCCTTATGCCAGTTATTACAGACTCAAATACAAAAGCAACAAGGACACCAGCTTTATCCTCAAAAAGTGTAATGTTCAGTGCAGGGAGAAATCATCAACTGAATGTAAAGTCATAAAATAATCAATCTAATAGGAATATGGTCAAAGCTTAATGGGTAAATGAAGGAGTAATAGGTCATCCGAGGATTTGTGAAATATTTCACAGAGGAAGTGAAGTGTATCACTAAAATATGAAGGAATGATGGAAGAACAACTCCTCTTTTGTCAGGCAAATAAACACACATGAGCTGGTCAGGTACGAGAGGGAATTATAGGGATGATTGGTTGCTGGGGTTGGCTAAGGGTATAATTGTGGTGTTGAGAGAACCACGTGGACAAACACAGCAGCTAGAAAGCAAATGGTGCATTTATACATATGGTTGTGGATGGGAACAGAGCTGTGTAATTCAAGGGTAGACCAAATCTTTGTGCTGTATATTTAAAAATTATTCTATTGAAAATGAGGACTCAAAAAAGAATTTGGAGGAAAAATGTGAATGTAAATAATAACAATTGCCTAGTAAGTAGGCACCTATTCAATTTGATTTGTGTATTCCTGGAGACTTTTCATTCTAAAGTGGACCCACAGTTTATCTCTTTTGTCCTCAGGGAAAATAAAATTTTAATCTAGGAAGAATGCAGTATACCAACAAAGCATAATTAGTATAATAGATACCGCTTGGGCCTGGCTAAGAACCATTCCTTCTTTCCACCTTCCTAAAATATTTTTTTTTAAGCTCTTTCCTCTTCTGTGCAGCCATGAGCTTTTGTGGAAGCAAGACATATTTTCGGATGCAGAGGGTAAACATGATTGGTCTAAGCCAACTGTAATTGGTTCTTTTAGAGTGGGGCATATGACACATTTGATCAATGATATGTGAAGAGATATTTGCTGGCAGGAGGCAGTCAGTGGGTCTTCTCAAAATAGCTTCCTAAATCTTAAAAGACAAAGAAGGCAAAGTCCCTTTTCCTTTACTGGGTAACTTGTGTCTGGGTGTGAAACCTGAAACTATGACCAATGTCTTTCACTCTTGAAGGAAGCCGGCCAAGAACAAGCTTATGACAAGAGACAGAGTACAAAGATGGAAATAACATAGGTTCCTAATGTCAATGAATCACTGAATTAAAGATTTGTGGAACTATTACAACTGCTCAGTTTCTCATGATGTATGATAAACCTTTTTTTTTTAGAGTTGAAACAAGTTAGTTTCCTATTACTTGTAACCAAAAGCACCCCAACTATATAATAATTAAATGTAAAGCATGAAAGTTTTAAAAATTCACAGTGCTGGGGCACCTGCGTGGTTCAGTGGTTAAGTGTCTGCCTTTGGCTCAGGTCATGATCCCAGGATCCTGGGATTGAGCCCTGCATCAGGCTCCCTGCTCGGCCGGAAGCCTCCTTCTCCCTCTCCCACTCCCCCTGCATGTGTTCCCTCTCTTGCTCTCTCTGTCAAATAAATAAATAAAATCTTAAAAAAAAAATTCACAGTGCTCATCTACCTTGTCTGATATTTAAACAAAGGGAGGACCTAAGACAGTAAATGACTTGTGTGATCTCACTCAATTAATTATAAGCAGAGTCAGGCTTCCTAAGTTCTACAAATACTCTGCTAACATATGCTTCAGTTTTATTTCAAAAAATAGTACTCTCTTATTTGTATAAAATCATCCAGCACAGTGTGGTATGTAATAACTAAGTGCTCAGTAAATACTGATGAGTACCTTACTAATTATGAATCTTTACTTTCAGCTTTTTCCAACAGTTTTGACATTAACCATCCAATTATAACAATGAGGATAATATATATACTACTTAGATAACTCAGTGGGTCAGACCTTCATGTTTTGCTGCTCGCTTTGCCCTCTCTATGACCTTATATACACACTTTCTATACCATCATCAAATGCTATGTCCTTCAACCCACTCATTGCAACTTATTTTAAAGTAACTCCTAACTTCTCTCTGATAGATAGCTCATGTTTTGATCGAGTGACAAGGAGTTGTACAGCATAAAGAACTTCCTAGGTGATGACCCCTTTGTATCTAGAGGATGACCTTAGACCCCATAAGCTCTCCTGAACTCACAATTTCCTACAGGCTCTGCCCACTGCTTAAGAGTTTTCCAAAATGCCTATTTCATATAAATGTTTAATGTGTTTTGTTGAATTAATGGGCAGTAGAAAATGTATATCTATAACAGGGATAGGTGAACAAAGAAGAGAAAAAGGCAAACACACTGGGGAAATTTAGTTGAGAAAATGAATTTTTCCAATTTTCTCATTTTGTTAGGTACCAAGTTCAAAGTAAATCCTCTTTCTCAATCTTACTCTGCCTTGTCTTCATCTTCTTCAAAAAAAAAAAAAAAAAAACCACACACACGCACACACACACAAAACGAAAAAACCTTGATCTATGTGAAGTCATATAATGCCCTAGTGATTTTTAGAATATATTAGTATAATGAAATTGAAACCATTAATCGAATGACGCAATAATTTCTACAGAGCAAAGAAAAAAAAACATATTTAAAAGAAGAAACTGGTTCACAAAGTAAGATTACTTTAAAAAATACATTTGAGTTTCAAGTTTAAAAAAAGGCCGTCACCAAAGATTGGTATCAAGTGATAACAGTGGCAGTTTATTAATAATCTGTCATGTAAAGCTGACATTTTATAAGCCGAATTCTGCTCAGCTTTACAATGAAATCCCATCCATTTTATTACCACCAGAATTAAATATGTTCTGTTGAAAGGCTTTAGGAAGCGTAAATATGATTTAAAGCTCTTTTTTTCAATACCTTTACTGCTTTTCCTACTACCTCATTATCAACAAGTCAAATCGACAGAAGTCTAATCTTGATTTTCCTGGATATCCATGGTATACCAAACAGGGAGCAAGATAAAACACACATGTTTATAGAGGTTGATAAGTTTGCCTTTAGACAAATGGAAAAGTCTTAGCAACTAAATTACTTGTTTCTGACATGTTGGGAGCAGGCAGAAGGCTAGATTTATTGCGGAAATAATATAAGGTAAGTATTAAAAGTTAAGCCCAGAGAATTCACAGATGGATAATATATTTAATCAGAGTTAGGTGTGAACTAGCCGGATAGAAACGATCCATTCAAAGGTGTAAAGAGGTGATAGTCCATATGTATTCAGACTAAAGGATTTAGATGAGGCATTTTGTAAGTAAACATCAATGACCCAGATTTTCATAAATAGTCGTTGAAGTTGAACTTCATTTTTTCTATGTATTGTTCAGTTTGGCTATGTAGAATTATGTCACCACCAGATACCTAACATATTTTATGTGACCTCTGTTAGTCTCAGGCTTTCAGAAGTGTGCTATGAGGGTTTGAGGGAAGATGGGCTAAAAGGCAAATGAGCTGCTTCAGTTAGTAAAAAGATCAAGAGTTGGTTCACAATGAAACGAGTGGACAGAGTTCAGAGATTTTGATGTAGGATTTGGCATGGCAATCAGTGAAGAAATAGGTAACACTTTGTACTATAAATATGTTGTTAGAGTACTAGTTTTCATCCATCAGGTAGTTAAAAGTATTCTTATTACTGAATCTCAAGGCCATAATCTCAGATTCACTTCTCCTTTTTCCATGATTAAAACCTTTTTCAAATGATATTGAGAATTTTTGTCTGTTTTTAAAATTTCACAATTACAATATAGATGTTCTGAAAGATATCAAACTTAAATCTCTTTCATTGAAAATATTAATCATGGGGTAACAATATTTTAGCACCTACTAGCAGAGATGATTGCATGGGGGGTGGATAAAAGGAAGTATACTACCCGAGATAAAATTTTGCCATGGATAATAGAAATGCAAGTATGTGTGTGTGTGTGTGTTTCTCCCTCATTGCAGAAAGAATTATACGGTAGTACTCATTAGGAAATTTCTGAAGAGAAGAACTTTAGAAGTTCCAAAGAAGAGTAGAAGAGAAGCAGAAGAGTGCAAGCCTCAGTTTTCACCGCTCTAAACTCAGGTAATGGGAAGTGACAATTTTTGAAGTTTCACAGTTCAAGAGTAGAAAATTTTAATTGAATTTCCGTAAACTGTAATTGACTTATGATAATTGACTAAACAGCTGAAAGTTTACTCACAATGTGAACATAAATGGAAATTTTGATTAAAATAAAAGTGTCTCTTCTATAAAACATTCTGAAGAGCAAGGTGAGCACCCCCTAAGGAGCTGGATTTATTGGCAGTATGTGTGCACAAAGTGTTAAAGAAAAAGTACATAACGTTGGTTTTAGGAAAACCTGGAGCACTCATGACATAATGAAGATTGTAAACAAATCTATAGCCATTAGCTTCCAGATGACGGAGAGTTGTGGTATGTATGCGTACACATATGCCCAATGGGTTACAAGGATAGTTACATTTCTTTCTTTTTTGTCCCTTCTTAGTCCTTAACATATTATTAGCACTTAACTTTTAGGAAGGTAACTAATACACAAACTCATTAGCTTCTCCCTGAGTTGTTGTTTGAATGATTTCTTTTTTTTTCTATCTCACACACCCCCTCAGTTTCATTTGGTATAGTGAAAATAGCATGAGCTTTGGGGCTATCGTGCTGGTAACATATGGAAAAGTCATGGGTATCTTAGAGTCACAGACTCATTCTTTGAGATGGAGGTCATAATTCCTCTCACAGAGATTTTATGAAGATTAAACAAAATAGGAACAGATTGATTTTAACTAAGTACTTCAGAATGAGAGTCCCTTTTTCCTCCTTATTATTGCCTCTTCTTCACATTTTTAATTCCTTGTTTTTTCCCCATCGTGCTTTCATATAAAAATATACCCCGCTTTTTATTCCTCTCCAAAACAATTTCCCAAAAGATATTCTAAAAAGAACCTGTGTCAGAATCACCTTGGGATGCTTGATGAAAATGAAGTATCCCAGGCTTTACTCCAGATCTTACCAAATCAGACACCCTGGATGGCACGGGTACCTGAAAATGTGTGCTTTAACAAGCTTGCTCTGGGAATGTGCACACTAAATTTGCATCCAATTGATTTAAACCATTATGCTTACACAATGGTTTTAACAGTCTTCTATTATGTTCTAGCACCCTCTACTCTGCGAATATCTTAATCACAGCTGGCAGGCTGCCTTCTAAATTTACAATAAGAAAAACTAAAAGTGGGAAATGGAATTAATTGTACTTTGCAACAACTCAGACTGGACAGAGCTGATGGTGAAAGTATTGTATTCACTCAAGTACTCATCAGCAACCTGTGGTTGACTGCCTTTTGGAATTTTTTTGACCTATATTCTAAATTCCTTGTATTTCTTGTCGCTAAATACTAATAAATGTATTGTTTATTCACCTTTTCTTTTCTTTTATTTCCTAATTTTAGAAGAACAAATATCTTAATATGGTGCAGAAATTATAAAGGACAGTGTTTTGGGACAAGAAGGCAATTTTGTCACTCTTCTCTGAAAATTTGAGCATTTAAACGACAGTGCCAACAATTTAATAAAGTAAATATTTTTATATTTCTTTGAATTTGTAAAAGATCTTTATGAATATTTATCATTGCTTATTTTTTACAGATGAGATAAAACTGCTTAATATAGTAGAATTAATACAGCACAAATTTTATGTAAAAGCTACTCATTTCAAACCACAAGTTCAATTATTACTGGATGAAAACACATGGATATATTGAGTCTAGTTCCATAAGGATAAGTTTTTAGGATGGTATCAGAATATTGTCTGGGTCTTCAGTTACATATTATTTTCTCTAGGAAGCTCACAGAACTTAGAATGAATGAGTGGAATGCATTTGGCTAAGCAGTATTTTAAAATAATTTTTGTTTCAGTTAAAGTCACTGATGCCGACTACAAAAAAAAAGTATTACCATTTAATTTTCTTGATTCCTCTTCTCAGAAAACGTTAGTTTACCTTGATTTTCTTTTTGATAAGTGGAGAGTAACATGCTTTAATAACAGAATAAATAATTATGTTTCTTTACAATGTAGTTCTTGCAAGTAATAATGACTATATTAATTAGACCATTCTTGGATTAAAGATAAAAGTCAAAGGCAAACCATAAAAAAAGTCTCTGAACTCTTTCTCAGAATAATAATTCTGGTATTGCATCCACCAAAACGCACTAGTCATCATTAATGATGTGCTTTTTGGTTAAAAATGTGGCCTGTCAGCATCAGATAGCGAAACCTACACTATTGCAAACCTGGACAGGCAATTACTTGCATCCTCCTTCACTATGTTCCTACTTAATTTTCTGATGATTTTGTTCCAAATGTAATTTCTCCATTGAACTCTTTCATGTTAACTTCTTTTATTTTTATTTTTATTTTTTTTTAATTTTATTTTATTATATTGTGTTAATCACCATACAGTACATCCCCAGATTCCGATGTAAAGTTTGATACTTCATTAGTTGCGTATAACACCCAGTGCACCATGCAATACGTGCCCTCCCTACTACCCATCATGTTAACTTCTTTTAAAATATATAGCTAAAAATCTTTTCAGGTTTTTTTTCCTGATAAAATTGTATTATTTAAAGCCCAAATTTAAAACTATGTTATCTGTCAGATAACATCAAAATAGGAACATCGAGACTCTTAAAATGAATTCAAGTGTTTTTTTTTTAATTGTTTTTACTGCTTCTTCTATTTGCTACAAAAACTTGTAGGTGACATTTTCTTTAAATTCTTTTGGCTCGGTACATAATACTCAAGAAAATATTTATATATGTATTACTATTATTATTATTAGCAGCTAAGATATAGAATACTCATGCAAACGATCTTTATTACTCAACTACAAAACTAACCTCATAGTCAGATATATTCACATAGTCAGTCAATAGATCAGTTTGTCAAAACACTCCTTTAAGAAAAGATCTCAGGATGATAAATGTTGAGATTTCAATGGCTTTCTCTTGACCAAATGCAAGGTCTTTTCCTGCTGTTGCTGTGGTTGTATTATTTGTGATGCACTTAACTGTCATTTAGGATTATTATAACCCTCTTGGCTGATAAAGAGGGTGAGCTGGGATTTGAACACGGGCCTCTTGGCTTGAGAAACTACGTTTTTTCCCTTTTATTTCTCTGATATTGTGCTCTTCTATCTCTCCTCCAACGTCTAAGCTTTATGAAATTTCTTCTCTCTATAATTATTTTAAGGGCACCTGTCTAGCTCAGTCAGTAGAACATGTGACTCTTGATCTCAGAGTCGTAAGTTTGAGCCTCATGTTGGATGTAGAGATTACTTAAAAGTAAAATAAAATAAAATAAAATAAAATAAAATAAAATAAAATAAAATAAAATAAAATAAAAATGATATAATGATAGTTATTCTTTGATAGGATTTCAAATACCACACTCAAAGTCATGAATTCCACATGCATATCTTCAGTTCTGTACACTGAGGCATACTTATACATGTCTAAGAATGTCCCTTTGACTCTGGCAATAATTCTCAACACAGAAACATTCTCACTTACTACTGTGCACTTTCACTGCTTTGATGTATGCAATTCTAATTATTTTGGACACTTATCATACATATAAATGCAGATGTATTTATATTAATAGGATCACCCTGCATATATTAGTCTTTCCAGTTACTTAAGTCCTGAAAGCTCTGATTCACTATGTTAACTTCTGTAAGTTTATTCCATTCTCCCTGAAATGAGAACAGAGGTTTTCTAATTGTTTCTTCATCAATTAATTTTACTAACGTATTATAAAAACAGATGATATTGTAAAACCTTTAGTAAACCTTCCTAACAAATTCATCCTGACCTTGTCCACCTCCTGTTCCATAAGGAAAATGGCCAAGGTGAAGGGAACATACAATCATAGCCATCTTTATATTTGTTTCCTTTGCTATTTTCCCAACTCCATTGACTTTTCCTGGGAGTCTAAGTGGCTGTTACCACCAGCACCACGCAACACCTCTTTAGGGGTTATAAATGCTCTGTTTTTTCTCACTCAACAAAAGGAAATCCTTTGAAGTCTAAAACATGAAGTTTTCCTGAAGTACCTAGAAAAAAAAAAGGTAAGAGAGCCCTAAACCAGAAGTAACTGGGTTTATAGAATACAGAATCCTAAGCTATCAGATACTACCGACTGGCTAAGCTGTCTCCCTATCTGTCACTCTCACACATTCCCGCATCTCCTTTAAGGGGGAAAAGTTCTACGTATAACTAGCTATCTTTGAAGAAAACAGATGATCCTTTATCCATGCACAGGATAAAAGAAATCTTTCTTCTTTCTGGAGAATCAGTGATATATTGTCAAAAGTCTCAGATGCTTCAGCATTCACTCAGAAGCCTCTTCTTTTATTTTTATATAAACAAATACATCATCAAAAAATTCCAGAACTCAAAAAACCTTAAAAATCATGTTGTCCCACTATCACATGTTTAAATCATAAAATGAAGGCTAGAAGGCTATGCTCCTAGAAAATCTTATTAGATGGAAACTTTCACCTTATCTGCCTTCACTACCTAGCAAACCCCGCATTCTTTCTGTAAGACCTAGCTCAAATTTCGCATCTGTGAGGTAGGATACCTTCACAGACTCCTGTAGGCATTTATTATTACCCTAGCCTCTCCTATAACATTTGTTTCATATCCTTCTAATAGGATCTATCATCTCTGGTGCACCTCTCTTTGGCTGTGATGCCTTGAACAAGTTTTATATCTTCTCTTAATCTCAATTGTATTGGAATAAGCAACAGTCCCTTTTTCTTTTAGGGATATTGTAGCGATTAAAAGAAATAATCATTGTAAGGGATTTAGCACATTTCCTGGCACATAGTTCATGCTCAACAAATCTTACTGTTGTTGGGCTTATCCAATTTATGTTTTCACATGCCCTTCCTTTTCACTAACTGGGGAGTTCCAAAATGATCTCTTATTCAGTCAGTAGCCCTGTGATCAACACTGGGTTGTGCACACTTTACCTTAAAGCAGTCTGTATTGGACATGTTAAGGAACGAATATTCTCACGTGCTTGGTCCCTGGTAAAGTCCCTTCTCCATCATGTATCCTTCAGAATATGCACAATGCTATTTAATCCCTTAATCAAAATTATTTCCAGAAGTTTAAAATAAAACACTGAACAAGCCAGTGCTTTTGTTATGTGTGTCCTTAGCAAAGTCAGGTTTTTTTGTTTTACTTGAGAAATTTCATACCAAGTATAATAAGTGTGTCCTTCTATGATTTCTCAAGAAGAAAATGTAGTCCCACCCAAATATATTGGATTTTATCCTTAATTTATATTCAACCTTTTCCTGATGCTGTGGTTTGACCTGAAAATTTTGAAGTTATATCTCTATTTCATGCGTGGGCAAATGCTCTAGCAATAATATTCAAAACAATTTTGCATGGTAAGCTTTTTATATAACATTTTACCTGTCATGCTTGAAATTTACATTAGAAGAACAATTGACTTCCTTACTTAATGATACCTTTAAAGAACTATGAAAATTCATGAATAAAATTATATTTTATGAATAATTTAAAGATCCAGTTAATAGATAAATGCATACTTAAATATAAAAAATAAATATATGTATGTTATAATTATTTTCAAGTTTGAAAAAATCTACAAAGTGAAAAAAAAATCAATATTCAGAAAGATAAACATGTTTACTCTGCTATTGGAAAAAGACTCATTGTAAAATTATGATGCCATAGGAAATCCATTCTATCACAGATATATCCAGGTAGTCATACAGTAGGAAACCAGTGTTATTAATAAGAGACATGTTAGAATCTCTTCAGGTTAGAAACAAGCCTTATAAATATTTTTGTTTGAATTAGGTATCAGTTGATTATAAATGCTATCACTTATAATAAGAGAAAAATAAACTTGAATATCTTACTTCTTGGCTTCAGAGGCTTAACAAATTAAAAAGACTGTCTTAGCTAATATTTTTCATAAAACACTTTCAGGGAGATATTCTACCTTAGGTGAGTTCATTTTATAGATTTTATAGTGGGGAAAAAACTAATTTTAAAGATCTACTCTTGAAAAAGAAAATTAGCATTGCCCCTAAATTATGGATGTTCAGAGCTTATGATTTCTCCGTTAATTCAGATATTATTAAATGGTGTTTTTAAGTTGGAGGAAAGGGTAGTAGGGAGGTGGATCCCATTTATGCCGCTTCAAGATATTTAGAGTATCTGTATTTCATCTCTCTCTCTCTTTCTCACACACTCACACACACACACACACACACACACACATTACCTCCTATAAATATAAATATCCAGCACAATAGAAGTAGCAACAGAATAATAATTATTGTATCTTTTAAAAGTTGATATGTATTTTGGAGTAATAGATTTCCTCAACCTCCTCAGCCTTTCTCCACCCGCCATCTATTCCATTCCCCTTTACAATGGTGCAGATTATTGTCCATCTCCAAGCACTTGGCAAGAATGTTAGAAAACTAGCAGAAATCCTATGCCGAGTTCTTACTGATACCATTGTGATTTCTTATGACACTTTACTTATGAGCTAAAATACTCATGACCTTATTTTAAGCAGATAATAGAGACTTATCAATTTAACTTAAAAATATATTTACCTCTTTGAATACAGCAAAATAAATAAAACACTTTATACTTTTATGTTTATTTTGAGATAAGGTATTCATAACGATATTATCTTTCCTTTAGCCCACCAGATTGGAATAAGACATCATAGTTGAAATGAATGCATTTTCTGGAATGTTTTATATTAAGGATAGTATATTTGTATTTTGTAATAATTATACCTTGAAATAAACTCACTATCCGGTGAATGATTATAACAATAACAACAGATTTCAAATAAGCATACTTAGATTATTTATTTGAACCTGAAATTTAAAAAAATTCAATACAGATTTTCTTGATTTATGATGAGGTTATAGCCTGATTAATCCATCATAAATTGAACATGTAGTAAATTGAAATGCATTTAGTAATCCTAACCTACTCACCATCATAGCTTAGTTTAGTCCACTTTAAATGTGCTCAGAACACTTACATTAGCCTATAGTTGGACAAAATCCTTTAATAATGTTGAACATCTCATGTAGTTTGTTGAATACTGTACCGAAAGTGAAACTCAATGTTTGTGTGGCTACAGAATTGTTGTGAGTATATTGGTTGTTTCCCCTTATAATGGCATTACTGACCTGGAGCTATGGCTCACTGCTACTGCCTGGCATTGTGGGAGAGGATTGTGCCACGTATTACTAGCCTGGGGAAAGATTAAAATTCAAAAATTGAAGTATGGTTTCTACTCAATGTGTATAGCGTTCACATCATTGTAGGTAAGGAATCATTTGTATATATAATTAATATATAAAAGTTCTGAGATAATTAAGGTTTTAATTTTACCATATCATTATTCTTCCTTTGTAGACATAAATTATGCTTATCTTGAGTAAAAAGGAGTTCTTTAAATGAGAACTCATATGCTGAAATGCGAACTTTTTTGTATTTATTAATCGTGGCTAAATATCATATGCTGTTCTCAGGATTATAATTAGGGATATGCTGGACTAAAATGGTGTGGGATGATCTGAAGTAAATGCAAAAATTTCTGGGTCAAAATTTCAGGTAAAATGTGTGAGGTTACAGGTCAGTTTATGCTAGTGCAGATAGATACAAATCATAATATAATTATGCTACTAAATAAATGAAATGATGCGCCAGGGACCTCATGCTACAAACACAATTGCAAGATAATCAGCTGTCCCTACCTTCACAGACAAACAGATAAAAGGAATGACAAGACAGTTTTGTTTCCAATGTTTTCAACTTTACCAAAAAAGGCAGAACGAATGTATAGAAACCTCTTTGCAAGTTAATGAAGGAAAATTATCTGTTTTCATTTCTCCTCTATCATATTCCCTCAAGTTTAGAGATGTGATTTTCTAGAGAAAATAATGATGATGACAGAAGTTTATAGAGATCTTTCAATTTCCACTTATTCTAGTGATTTTCTCCTTCCATATTGTTCCTACTTGTGCTTATATTCAACTATGAGAGGTCATGTTGAAGTTAGAAATTCTTTGCACTGGGTGTTATACGCAAGTAATGAATCATGGAGCTTTACATCAAAAACTAGGGAGGTACTGTATGGTGACTAACATAATATAATTAAAAAATTATTATTAAAAAAGTAAAAAAAATAAAAGATATTACATAATGGAAACTTAACTCTAAAAAAAAAGAAAGAAAAAAAAGGAAATTCTTTGCTCAATAAACTAATCTTTTCCTATTCTTTACCCACTTATTTCTTTAAAGAATACCAGCATTGCTACTCCTTTTCATTTTTTCACTGTCCTGATCACACTGTAGACTCATTTTATAATCCCAAATATTGTTGAAGTCTGTTGTATTAAAAATATATTTAATCTCAACCTTATCCCATAGAATGTTTAGGCCCCAATGGTTACCATATACCTTCTCAGTGTCAATTCATGCATACAACACATATCAACCCAGGACAATTAGCTAGAATATAGTCTGGGTTGCTAGATCATTGGTTTGAATGAATCCTTAGAATGTCCAGTATTGAATCCTTATTCCCAATTTGGTTTTCATCTGAAGTAACAATTAAAAAAATCACACTCTGAGTAGAATAAAGTAGGACAATACATTCTCGATCCCAAATAGAGTTATTGATTCTTTTACTAGAGCCTGTTTCCCAGTTTCATTTTGACCAGCTCGGTTGTGAATGGTTTCGCTATACAATCAATTGCTCTAATCTAGGAGTCATGCTTGTTGTCTCTTTTTCTCTTACCCTCTACATCCAATCAATTATTAAGTCCTTTGGGTTCTGCCTCCAATAGACTGCAAATCCATCTCAGTGATCCCATCCTGGTCTAGGACATCACATCTTTCCCTCTTGGAAATCTTCAAGTGTCTCATCCTAAATGATCTTCCCACTTCTAGTCTTACCTCCCACTAATTCATTCTCCACAAAGCACTTATTTTAATACATAAATGGAATTACCATAAACTTTTGTTTAAAAGCATTCAATGACTTCCAGTAGCACTTACAATGAAATCCAATATACTTGTCACGGACTGAGAAGCTTAACTCATCTCAAGCCCCTCTCCTCTTTACTTACTGTGCTCCAGCTACACTAACATTCATGTATTTCCTTGAACATTCCAAGTTCCTCTTTAATTCAGAGCCTAGAAATCCATTATACCTCCTTTCTTTCTCCATTTCTTCATGTGGTGAACTCATCATTCATTTAAAGTTATTAGCTTAAATACCAATTCCTGTCCTCATTATTCTATATTTGAGAACATTTTTCTTCATGACATTTATCAAAGTTGAAATTTATTTTTCATGTTTAATTCTTTTTCCCCATTAGACTATGAAATCAATAAGATAAAAACTTTGTCATCTCCACCATTTTGACATGAGTAGCACATTGTAAGTTCTTCATAAGTCAATGGAAAGAAAAAAGAGAGAGAGAGAAAGGAGGGAGGGAGAAGGGGGAAGAGGGAAGAATGGCTGGAAAAGGAATGTGTTGAGAAACAAATGTCTGATTTAGCAAAAGAAACCCAGTAATCTGTCTAGCTCATATTCAATTGTTTTTTCTAGATGGCAAAAATGTACAAAGCATCTTCTACTGCCAGATATTGTGCCAGGAACTAGAAAATATTTCTATTTTTCAGTGGGGAACCCTAACATGTCTTTAACAGTTCAACAAAATAAATATATCATTGAATATGTCAACAAAAATAAAAGAAAAAAATAGAGTATTCTGTGCGTCCAATCATTTTATTCTCAAGTTTAATCTTCATTTATTTTACCAAAACTTTAGCTATATATTTTTTTCTGATTCTCTTTTTTTAGTCTTTTTAAAACGTGTTCATGCTCTCAGATTATAATTTTATTGCATTATTCAATCTTTTGATTTTGGGTTCAAACTATGCATAACAAAACAATTTACATGTTTATAATTCTTCAGTTTGTATCATTTTCCTTCATGCAGCACATTAATTACATGTCTTTGAACTTTATTTGTCCCCAAACTCTGTCATCTCTGTGAAAATGAAGTCAAGTATATTTAACTGGCATCATTTACTCGTATCTGCCAGTAATCAGATATCAAGTGCATTTTTTCCCTTTAACTATCATTTACCATCAGGGACACCTTCAGGTATTAAATCCTGAAGTATTTGTGTAAACTATGCTGTATTTCGCAGATAAAGTTATTAATAAGCTTGTTATTTAGCTATTTGACATGGCTAGTGGAGGATCAGACCTATTAATGCTACATAAAATCTTTGTACAAATCTTCAAGATACCTTTCTGTGTTTCACTGCTGTTCTTCCTGCTCTTAATTACCTCACAGAGATCAGTAATTTAGTAAAAGTGAAAATCACCTAATTAGCTTTTAATTAGTACATGCTCCATATTTCATCATCTTTGGCTACCTAAAATAGACAAGAAAGTCTAAAAGGAAAAAAAAAAGCTCTTTTTTTTTAAACAGTTGTGATACTAACTCCATGCTCTCCAAATTTATGAAAATAAATTAAGTGCTATCTTTCTTTAGCTTCAGGATTTTAATCCATGAACCCTACAGTCTTCTCATCAGATTTTTCACTATTATAAAGATTTAATAATAATAATACGTAATTATTAAAAACAACCTATTATATGGTTTGCTTTTCTACTTCCATTGTTTGAGTTAGGAGTTACTCCAAAGTTAATGAAATAGCTTGTATTATGGACCCAGAGATTAAAAAAGGAATGGCCAAAATTGGATATGTGACTATGAAATTATTGAACTTTCTGCTTTAAATAATTATTTAATTCCATTATGTTTCATTACATCTCTTGAGTATTTCAGCTATTCTGGAGACAAATGAAGGTATTTAAATCAAGATGAATACTTCAAGAGAAAAACACATGCAATTCAAAATCATGCATAATAGGACAATACAATCTGTGGCAAACATATACACATTTGCATAATTGACTCAGAATTTTAAGGAAGATATAACAGTGATTTTTATACTATCATTCCTATCCAGCACAAAACAGGTATGTGATGCATTTCTGTGTTTGTCATAAAAAACTTTATACATACATACATATATATGTCTATATTAAATCTCAAGGCAAATAAAATCTCAATGTAGTACATACAATAATATTCTGTAGTTAATCCTGTAGGCTGTATTTATCATGGCTGTTATGTGTTTATGCAATTTATTAAACATAATATTTTGGAGACAACTAAGTATATTTTAATAATTTTATTTTAATACTAAACAGACTAATTTCTGAGGTTTTTAATGATTCTGTAGATTATTTATTTTGCAGACTTTGTTCAACTTAATATATGCTGGAAATAAATTATCATAATACGTTAAGGGTTAAAGTGAAATAATTTTGTTATGCTGCTGAATATTAAAATTATAATTGATGGCCAAATAACTGATTGTGGTGTGTGACACAGAGAAGACAATGCATAAATACATATCTAAATTTTATGAAAACCTAGAAATTCTTATAAATAAAATCTTAAATTATTAAACAAATATTGGCATCTTCATATTTACTTATGAATTTTACAATGAGTTAAAATATACACGGAGCAATTACTATTCTAATGAAAAGCTATCCAGCAAACCATCTTAAACATACAAGAAACTATCTTAAACATAGCAATATCCTTACAATTTAGTAATAGAACAATATCCTTAAAATCTGGAGATTATTAAGTGTAAAAGTTTAAATAATAAAGCTTTTAGAGAAACCATAGGAAAATATCTTAGCAACCATGGCAAAGGCAGATATTTCTCTTTTTTAAAAACATTTATTAACTAGGACACAAAAAGCCCTAATCAGACAAGAAATAAACTTAATTGAGACTTTCTATTCATCAAAAGACACCACTAGGAGAGTACTAAGAAAGTCCACCAAATGCTTTAATATACAATATAAATATCCAGTGGTATGCCAGAAAATGGTTAGCAACTAACTTTCTTGTTTTTTTGGTGTTTGCCAGTGTGTGTGCTGTAAAAATTTCTACCGTGGCAGATTTTCAAGCTACGGGGAAGCTCTCAAAATTCCTGACACTTTAACTGCTGGCTCTTGTGAATCAGTTTGAGCCAGTTACATCACAGAGGACTCTATACCCATTCTAT